>NC_056731.1:704276073-704365182 GCF_019279795.1 Protopterus annectens
AGACCAAAGAGAACAGAGGAAACACAACTACAGATGTATTTTTTTTTAGATTTTAACTATTCTGTGTGGAGTCTGCATGTCCTACCTGCGGTTGAGTGACGTTTAAAGACATGCAAGTAGGTGCGTGCATGAATGAATGTGCCTTCATTGAAGGTTGGGTATCGGGCTGGCACCTCGGCACCATAAAAAATCTACTGCCAATCATAAACGGACTGGTGTTCCGCTGTGATGACCCCTAACCAGGAAAAGCCAAAACACATTATTTTTTTCCAAGTTAAGTGGGCTGGTCCCCAGCTGCATTTTCACACACTGGCCACGACTTCTATGGAGAGCACACAGAAGTAAGTGCAGGAATATCTTCCTTCCCCAATACAGTACAATACAATACAACACACAAGTGATGAAGCCACTTGAAATAGGAAACAGCTGAATTTTGCATGGTACTTTGATGTGGTATCTGACTGGGGTGGTGGTGCTGCGGTAGCGTTGTCGCCTCACAGTAAGATTTTGTCCTGTTTGATTCTCAGCTAAAAGCGTCTTCTGTGTGGAGACATGCATGAATGGGCGTATCTTCGTTGAAGGTTGTGCGTCAGAGCTGGCAACTCGGTACGTAAAAATCTACTGCCAATCATTAGCGGACCGGAGTTCCGCTGTGGCGACCCCTAACCGGGAAAACCCGAAAGATACAACAACAGCTTTGATGTGGTATCTCTTAACTCACCACCTATGGGTTGTCTTAAATATCAATGTTTTCAAGATGCCATTACTATAATCATATTTCCCTGCGATACACAGTTTTACTCCAAAGTTGCACACTAGTCATGGTTCTACCAATGTCTTCATTTCTCACACATTCAGAACTCTGTGAAAAGGAGAGTCATTTAACAATCTTAAAGCTATGTTCTTCATCTCAGCTGCTGTGACTGACATCTTTTTTTTTTTTTAATCAAGCTACACTCAGCAACTGTTTCAAGAAAGTCTTGTTTCCCTATCACTCTGGAGATAGCACATCAGATAGTAGGCCTGCATTCTAAGAGGCTTACTACCACAACTACCATTTATGACAGCAGAACGGTTTGCACCAGTACCTCTTATCTAATTTTAAACTATTCTCATGCCTTTTCAGAAAAGCAATCTCTGCCCTCTAGTGAGCAATAAATCAAGTAAAACATGTAAGGTGTTGGTCAGTCCAGCAGTTACAATAGTCTTCATCTCAAATGTCTTTGATGGATCTGTATGACTTTTTTAACACAGAGTGCAATGACTGTCTTGCTCTGTAACACTTACGTCAGTTATTTCTACTTCATAGGTTCTGACATGAGATTTCTGGCTCATAGGTAATTTTACCAGTTTATCCTACTGGCAACTGAAGTACCCATTAAGGTTTTATAAACTACACTACGTGGCCAAGTATTTGAAAACTAGACTTAGCTTATATCAAAATTTAGTGTGTATCAGATTCCAGTCAATGTGATCTGACTATATGCATTCTATTACTGGCCCTCAGTCTCAGACAGCATCTAACAAATCATCCCATGATAACCTTTTCCTTACCATTGGCTGTCCTTATAAAGACATTTCCTCTCCTACTAATACTCCTTAGATATACAATTGTAGTCACAAGGTCTCCCATTTAAATGTGCATGGCATATGTAACTAAGATCAGTAGCTACAAGTCTTTCCTGCATTGCATGATTTTGATGCCCTTATCATCAACAAATCTTGTTTTTTAACTTATATTAAGAGCAATGCAGGCAAACTCTGTAGATAAAAAAATGTTTAGACAGGTTCAACCTAATAGGACTTTACCTTACTATCAATGAACAGTTTAAATTCTAGTTTGCTCTACAAACTGTGCCTCTGTCAAAAAAGAGGCACATCATCACAACTGCTGTTAGAAATGTTAGCCCATTTTTAAACACGTGTGCTCAAATCCAATCTCAGCAGAATTGCAGTGTAATAGAAGATTCTAGAACATGGGTAGTTTAGAACATCAATTAAGAAATCTTGATTTGGGGAGATGTAAATGTAGAGTTGGCCATACAGAATAGTACAGGGTCCCAGAATCTCACACAGCTTTGAGATTTTAGTCAGTTACTCACAGTGGCCATTAGGATTGAAAAAGATTAGAAATTAAAAAAAACATGATATCAGTCATATTATGCAATAATGAACCATTATCTCTGTAAGTATTCTGACAGGCACTATAGCTGAATACCATGCCATTTTCATTGTCTAGAATCAGGCTAAAGTTCCATTGCTTCAAGGGTACATAAAAGTATGATGACTAGAGAAATTGAAATTGATTCTAACTGTGTGATGTATGAAATAATTTTTAGATAAATAGATTGTGAATGGACATAGAACATTCACTGTGTGGATGTTATCTTTACTAATGTACACGGCATCACTGGCATTGCATGCCAAAAAGCAAAACATGCCTAATTCCCTTGGAGGACAGCAACACTTGCAGCTGCTTGTGAAGGGGTCAAGGCCTCTGGTGATTATATCACAACCAAACATAGTTAACTTATTAAATTGCTATAGACATTTTAAAATGGTCAAAGTCACTCAAAGACCATAATAAACATTATTTTCAAAAGAATTTCTTACACTGAATGATTTTCTTAGAAAAAAATAATAAGGGACAATCAGTGTCAGAACACTTCTTGACCTTGCCAAGACCTTCAACACTACTAGCCATACGGGTCTTATAAACAAACTATCCTCATTAGGCTTCACTGTTACCTTTCAGATGTAAAATTTCAGCTCAAGTGGAGACATGTATTCTGTTTCTGCTTTACATTCATAATTTATAAAATTGTGCTCCGCACTAAGTATTCTACTCTTTAGCCTACATGTACGTATGTGCCCATCCTTATCATTGTGAAATGAATCCATTATATTGTGTGCAAATTACAGTGGTTTGCTATGCTCAGATAAAAAGCATGAACTTACAGATAAACTGCAATATGCTGGGTTGTCTCTAATTCTCAGTGCTAGATAAAGCAATTTGGCACTATTCAGTCTCAGCCAATATAGATTTATGCATTTTATCGCACTACAGCTTACTACTGTATTTGTATTCTATACAAGTACTTTAGAGGTTTTCTGGATGCCACACATTCATTTGAAGTTCAACATTATAGAAAAAAAGTTCAGTGAATATGAAGGAAATCTAAACTACATCAGGCACTTTCTCACATATCTCTAAATTTAAGCCTGTGGTCACTCTCTTATGAACATTATTTTATAGGTGTATTATTTACCCTGGTTTCCCATCCTTACATCCCAGTAAGTGTGGGCAAATCTAGCATAAATCCATAATGTGTATACTTGGCACTACTCACTGGGATTTTTTGCTTTCAATGTGATGGCTGCCTTTTAAACATAAATAGAACAGCTATTTTTTAAGTTTGGTCCTCCATTTTCTGCATCCAAGATCAGAACTGCAGTCCAATCTCTTCAAAGAATTATACAGTTATTCCCATTAATTCCAGGTCAGTGAATAACCTTCTCATTAGAACAGTGAGAAGCTGAAAACTTTTTTGGAGATGTCCTCTTCATGAAATTTTTGGGCCATACTTGGAATCTCATTGCCTTATTATTCAAGAACATGACTTGTTTGTATAGCTTCAAAAAATTGCATGTAAGTAATAGAAACTTACTGTCACTTTTGTCTTAGGAAACGAATAAATGAGTCTTCGTCGGGTCTGTTCAAGCAGCTTTATTATATACAAACACATTACTATTGTTGACTACTGACTGTATCTTAAGTAACATATAAAATAATGACTATGATCATGCATGCTCAGACTAAGGTTGTACACATGTGTGGGTTATATACATGCACGTACAGCCTCGCATGCTTCTTAAAGATATAAGCACACACACTTTACACTCTGATCTATATCCTCCCTCTTTGTGAAATAGACCATACAATTGTTATGAGACTGTTTGGTATGCAGAAATCACAGGTAGTCTGTAGACAGTCATTATACAATATTAAACATATAGGTATGTACAATCAAGTCCACATTGCTGCATATTTCACACTTGGTTTAGAAACTCATCCATATCATGTGACATAAACCTGGGAATTAGATTCAGCAACTAGGACAGTTTCTGCAAAATGGTTGACCTGTGGAATGTTCAAATCACTTTCTGGAACAGAATCAGACTTTTGAGCACATTCTTGTCTGGAAACAGTGTCTGACTCACTCTTCGGCTTAGAGTTTGCATCACAGATACAATGTTGTGATTGCAATGATGATGATGGTTCTGGTACAGGAAGAAGATGTTTGCAATTACTCCAATACTCTACTCCTTCGCAATTTACCAAGTTAGATCTCGGCTCTGCACAGATGCCTGTAATCTGTCCTATTCGATCAAAACCTTTTGTTGTCTGAATTCATGCCATCTCTCCTTCCCTGAATGGATGAAGTAATCTGCTCAATCTGTTGTAACTAGATTTCTGGTTATTATGCTTCTTAAATAATTGAGCCTTGATGGCTTTAGTATTCTTAGATTTAGACTGCAACAAACTTGAAGAAATAGGTAGCACAGTTCTAGTTTGCCAGGAAAGTAGTCTTTGAGCAGGCAAGCCAAGAATATCATCATGGGGTATGTTTCTGAGAGTAAGCAAATTCAAGTATACATCGATATTTGACCTTTCAAGTAATTGCTTTGCATTCTACACTGCTCATTCAGCTAGACCATTGGAATGAGGATATTCAGGATTGCTGGTGATATGTACAAAGTCCAATTCTTTTGCAAATTTCTGAAACAACTGGCTAGTAAATTGAGTACCATTGTCAGAAAAAAGTTTGTGTGGACTACCATGAGCTGAGAAATGACGTTTCAACTTAGTAATAACAGCAGCTGAGGTTAAGTTGGAGAGTGGATCAATCTCAAACCAATTTGAATAAGAGTCTACCAGAACTAAGTAGTGTTGATTGTTCCACTCAAAGATATCAGTTGCTACAGTAGACCAAGGTAGTTCAGGAACTGGATTTAGAAGCAGTTCTCTTTGCAAATGCAGTCTAATACTATTGCATACTGAGCAAGAAGAAAGAACTCTGTCAATGTCTTTTGATAATGAAGGCCAAAATAGCAATTCTCTTTCTCTTTTAGAGGATGTGGATGCTGGGTGGCCACAATGCATAATCTGCATATATTCTTGTTGTAAGGAAGCAGGAGCAACAATTTTAGGACCTTTGAAAATAATGTCATCTTCCATCAACAGTTCATCAATGCGCTTGCACCTCAGGTGATACACTAGATTGCTTTGATTGCCATCCGACATTAATATAATGATTGAGCTTCTGTGAAATTGGATCAGTCTGATTTCTTAACTCATCAAGTCTAGTGGTGGAAAAACTACACACTGACATCACATCAAAGCCAAAAGTCTCTGCATCAAGCTGTTCTGTTGTATTTCTAGGAGATCTGGATAATGTATCAGCCAGATAGAGCAATTTGCCTTTAGTGTACACCAATTTGAAATTGTACTTTTGCAATTTGAGCATCATTCTTTGTAATCTCACTGGAGCAGAATGCAAAGGCTTTTTTAGAATAATACCTAGAGGTTGATGATCAGTTTCAATCTGAATAGCTTGACCATAAATATAATCATGAAACTTGAACCATGCAAATACTATAGCCAAAAGTTCTTTCTCAATTTGAGCGTACTCCATCTTGGTTTGGATTAGTGTTCTAGATGCATAGGCTACGGGTCTGCCCTCTTGATGTATAACTGCCTAGGCCAAATTTTGAAGCATCACAGGAAAGAATAACTGGTTTGTGCACATCATAGTATCTTAACATAGTTGGGGTGGCAATTTTCTGCTTAAGGTCTTCAAATGCCTTCTGATGATGTTCCCAACCATGACCATGCAACATTTTTTGCATGTTAGCTCTCTTAAAGATGCTGTTAACTCACTGAAGTCTGGTATGAATTTACCTAAATAGTTGACCATGCCCAGAAAATACTGTAAACTTTGTACATTGTCTGGCACTGACATTTCTAGAATAGCTGCTTGCTTCATCAGGTCAGGTCTCAAGCCTGTACTTGTAAACAAATGACCTATGTAAGTAACTTCTGGAAGTCTGAATTTGCACTTCAGAGGATTGAGCTTTAAGTTAACTTCACATGCTCTGTCTAGATCTTTTTTGAGGTTTCTGTCATGCTCTGCTTCATCATTGCCTCCAACCAACAGATCGTCTACTATTATGGCACAAGGATTACCCGAAAAAACTTGTTCCGTTGTACGTTGAAAAACTTCACTTGCAGAATTTATTCCAGATGGCATCCTTATAAATCTGTATCTGCCAAATGGAGTACCAAAACTAGTTAGAAATGAGGATTTGTGATCCAGTATCACTTGCCATAATGAACTCTTTGCATCCAAAGCAGAAAGTACAGTGGCATTCAGTACAAGAGCTACAATTTCTTCAACTGTGAGCATTGGATAGTATGGTCTTTTAATGCTTTGTTCAGAGCTCTTGAATCAATGCATATTCTGATTTCATCTGAGCCTTTCTTGTGAGATGCTACCATGAATGACACCCATTCAGTTAGTTCTGTGACTGGACAAATCACATCTTGCTACACAATTTTATCCAGCTGAGGTTTAACTCTATTTTGCATAGTTATCAGAACTCTTCTTGCTGGTCTAGCCACAGGAGTGATCTCTGGGTTTAACTTCATGGAATACACAAATGGAAGCTTGCCTGATTTGTCATCGAAAACATCAGCATACTCTGAGAAAATGGCTTTGGAGAAATTGGAACTCGAAGCTGCACTCACATGATGAACTTCTTTAGCTAAAGAAAGCAGATCCATTCTTAAACTATCTTTGAGATCCAATAAAGACTGCACTTGTCTTTGGACTATTTAGAATAACAAGTTGTAACAATTCTCAGCCAAATAACATGAAAGAATCACTGAACCTTTGGTCTGAATTTCTTCACCTCCATAAGCAATAAGTCCTGTGCTACTGGTTACATTGAGTTGTTTGTTAGTTCTCACTCTTGCAGATGTGTCTGCTGATACAATATTACACTTTGACCCACTGTCTATTTTGAGCTCTGTGGATTTTCTATTGCTCCGGACTGTGCAAAACACTTGACTTCTTGTTAATAAGTTTACTGCATCAACTCTTTCACCAAGCACTGATACACCATCTACAAAGAAAGCTGATTGCTTTGGCTCTACTTGAACAACTTGCTCTTTTGTATGACCTTTCCTTACAACTGCGTGAGGCTTACTAGATTTACAAAACTTTTGGAAATAGTTCCATTTTTTACACTTGTGACATTGCTGACCAAATGCTAAGCAGTTTTCTCTTTAAAACTCATGATTTACACCACAATTACGACAGTTAACAATAAAGCTAGATTTAGGTTTTACTGGTTCATGTTTGTGTCGCACTGAGCTGGTGCTGTAGCCTGCACCTTTCTTGGAGCTTTCTATAAAACCTCATGGCTTCTTTGGAAATCCTATAGCTGCCACATACTTAGGCCTGTTTTTGTTTGTCACATGTTGCACACTGTCTACGTGTGCTCTGGAGCCAACTGAAACCATGCTCTTGTCACTCGCAAGCATACTTGTGTGTTTCTCTGTCACCTCATGTATTTGACAAATCTCTATGGCTTTGCTCAATGTTAAATCACTGTTGCGAAGTAAAATCTTTCTCACAGCAGCACTGTTAATACTACAATGCCTGTCCTTTATCAGCTCATCTTTTAGATCGCCAAACCGACACACCTTAGCTCTGTTTCTCAGGTCAGTTATATAAGCTGCAAATGTTTCCCCTGGTTTCTGATCTCTTGTGTAAAACAAATGTCTCACTAACGTAATATTCATCTGGAGATTGCACATTTCTCTAAACTTGCATTTCAAACACCCAGGGTCTTTCCTTGATTCAGCTTGTACAACTATATAGTGGTCTGCACCTTCTCCTTCATACACTGCTAGTGCATACACACATTAACGCTCTCTATCAATTGCCTCTGACCTAGCTAGGTTTAACAAAATGAATGCCCAGGTGTGTGCATCTCTATCTGCATAAGCTGCTTGTATGAAAATATCATACTCTTGCTCAGATTTCCTCCATTTCTCTGCAATATTCTGATCAAATACAAGTGGTAGGGTTTTTCATAATCCATCTGCCATGTTAACACATACCAGTGAAAGGTTTTGCAAATAAGCATTAACATACACACATACACATATGTAGAAGTTTCTGGCATAAACAGAACTTATCCAATGCCTTTGTGATCTGAACTTACATTTTCACCGGGCTTATCAGAATTATGCAAATGAACGAACTTGTAGTACTTTTGAATAACTGGACTTTGTGAAATAAACTTCTCTGGCTTTTCGATACTTTTGGAATATTATCGGTAAAGGCAGAAATGCTAAAGTAATACACCATCACTTGCTAAAGTCTTCACTTTAAGAAACATTCATGAACTTTACGATGTGACTGAGTAATTCATGAGCACTGCAATACTCTTGTAATGTAGTCTTTTGCAAGAAAACACCTTTTATCAGCATAAGAACATATCAAGCAACTGTACAATGTAAATAAATCAAGCATCTGTTGCCCAAAACTCAATAACTTTCAAAGTAAATGCACTTTGCGAATAACTGAATACAGCACACTGAAATGTTCCCAAAATGGTGGTACCTTGCTAGGCAACACATACAGTGCATGAAGAACTCTGTAATGGTGGTACTTTGTGAATAAACACACCTAGTAAAAGAACTTTTCCAAAAAAGCTATACTTCGACTTGATTGCATGGAATAATTGCACTTTGCACACAATGAACTCTTCAAAATACATGTACATTGATAAGAACACTCTGTAAGCACTTTTGCATACTCTGAGATACTTTGAATAATTTTAGTTATGCCCTTAATACAATACAAAGTCATAGTAATGCCGAAATACAGCACTTTGTCAAAAACACATGCAGTCGCCTTGCTTTATTTTCACTTAATGTGCCCTTTTCTTTTCCTATTATTATATTCGGTTTGCTCATTTAAGCCCTTTCATGCCCAACATACGTTTTTGTGCTTGTTTTACTCTACATATACCCAACTTTGCCTCAAACACACTCGTTTTGCTTTAAACACATTCCTTTTGCTTTACAGTTAATAATTTCATCAAATACTTTTATCTTAAACATTTTCTTTAGATAAGAAACTTTTCGTACTTTCCATTTGCCTAATATTGCGGTCTGTGCCTTTGTAATACCCCTTTGTTGTCTTTTGCATCGAGTAAATAATTCTTTTTATTTCTCACTACCTTAGATTATTTCTGATTATGTTTGTGCTCTTTTCCCTTGGTTTTATCTTCACATTTCATGACTCCGAATATTCTTCACTCTTCCATCCCAGTTTTGACACCATGTCGCTTTCATGTTAGGACTTGAATAAACGAGTCTCCGTGGGTTCTGTTCAAGCAGCTTTATCATATACAGACAAATTACTATTGTTGACTACAGACTGTAGCTTAAGTAACTTATATACAATTAATGACTATGATAATGCATGCTCACTCCCTAGCTGCTTCTTCAAAATGGCACTAAGGTTGTGCACTGGTGCGAGTTATATATGTGCACATACAGCCTCACATGCTTCTTAAAGATATAAGCACACACTTTACACTCTGATCTACACTGTCTACTTGCAGTGCATTTGTAAATAGGTGATGCTTTTGTACACATTTCACAAAATCCTCACAACTGTTGTAGACTTGTTTACAGATGTTATTAGTTTGTAGATGTGAGGTATATTGTATACCAAAACTTGCATGTTTTATTATTTGATTATTTTCTCCTATAATATGTGATATCCTATATCCAATGGCATGTGCATGGCCTTTCTTCCACCCTTATTGTTTTTGAAGCCACCTGCTTCTTTTTTTATGAATTTTCCACCTTGTTTTGATTTTCATGTCTATTTGTAACCTTATGTGAATTCTTTCAATGTGTTATAGTTTCCTGAGCTTTTCTCCATGGCTCTGCACAGAAAATCAGCCAAAGCTGTCATCCTGGTCATCTAAACATAAATAAATAATAAGTAATTTCCCCTGCAGCCAGCTACCTTTGAAAAGGGTGCATCTTACATTCAGTAATGGTTGTAAATACATCTGTTGCATAAACTGTACACTAACATAACCTTGCATTATAATGCATCCCAACAGTAGATCAACAAGTTAATTGTTACACAAGACAGTGCACAATGCCACAGGGTACAGTCCAGCTGCTATCACACTACATTCAGTGTAGTATACCTCCACAAAAAAAGTGCCACAAAAAAGACACACCATTTCCACACAGACTTCATGGATAACAAGTGATCATCAGTTATGAGCAATATAAAAACTGTAAGCTGCAGTTATATAGCCTCTGAAAGTAGCAGCCTATTATTATTAGCAAGAAAATAATTCAGGTATAGGAAAAGTGAAACCATCATTGTAAAATCAACAGCTACATACCTTATATGAAATGTGATTCTATACAGCAAGGGATAAACTGTAAGGAATCCATATCACTGCTATTAACCATCCAAAACACAACATTAAATATAAGGTATAACATATTTAGAAGTGTACACACTGATTACAATTAAGGGTAAAGGTCATACATATTAATATATAATGTGCTTCACAGTGAATAACAGCACTGCTTATGTGTGTCTAGACAAAGGCACTGGAAGCATGCCATATCAGACATGACTATTATGTGGATAATAAGGGTACAGAGGTGTTCACACCAGCGTTATACTGCTGTCCTACCATTTCTTTAAAACAAAAATCTAATTAGGCAAGGCCCACAACCCAGTGCCAACAATGTGAATACAAAAAGCAATATGCACACACGCACACACACACACACACACACACACACACACACACACACACACACACACACACACACACACACACACACACACACACACACACACACACACACACACATACACACACACATGGATTGGATTAAATGTTGGTAAAGCCACACAGCTGTTCAGAAGCATCTTACACTGTGGATAGTGATCCCTCTCTGACAGTGTCCTTTCATTGTAAGATGCAAGCTGCTCTGTCACCTCTATGACCTTTACACCTACATTTTACCAGGCACAACAGCAACCAAATCCTGAAAGTCAAAAATCCTTGCCTGGCAACCTGTTACACTGAAGATCACATAGTCTAACTAAATTCTTTGTATTACTGGAAGTACAAATCAAAGGTGAAAGTTCATGAACTGTATTGCAAATGCACCTGACCAACTTGAGGGCAAACTGGAGCGGTGTTAAATGTGCCATAACTGTGAATCCCCATAATCTTCCACAAACAAATTAAAAAACAGCAGCATGAATGCCCCACTCACACCAAAAAAGTAAGTTGCCCTTATTCATGACTTCATTATCTTTTCCATATGAATGATATCCACTCTGAGCTCATTACTTATCTTCTGATTCCATCTCCAAAAGAAAAGTGCTAGCTCTGTTTAAGCATGTTGTCATTGTGCCAGGGCTACATTCCATTTGCTAATATTTCCCACTTAGCCATGATCCTTGAAATGTTAATTCAAGAGCAGATTATTAAGCACATAAAAATAAAGCCTTCCAGCACAAAATGGCATGTGTTTTTACAAAGTTTGTAATGCACTTACAGCCATCTATTGCCGAACATATGCCATCTGCTTTAACATGGAAGAATATCTGTCTACTCCAGTGCTTTCTCCATCAATATGATGGCAGTTTTTGAGACCATCAGACAATGCTTATGAATCTATAAACTGAACATTTTGAGTTAGTTAAAGGCCCTGTATAATGGTTTAGAAGCCATATTTCAGTAGATCATTCAGTGTCTACTGCAAATGCTCTGCATCTAAACTTTGAGGTAAAGATGTCCACCACTGAAACTGAGAACACTAAAGTGCATTTTGTAAAGGAAACCACACAAGGTGCACTTACTGTGACCATATTAAAGCATTTTTCTTACTCCCACACCCCTCACACACCTGTTTTTGATATATAATAACTACAAGATTGCCATACCTCAGATGAAGGGGGAAGTCTCTGAGATAGTTAAATCTCAGAGTTATTATGTAGTCAAACTTATTCACATGTTTTGTTCACTCTTTTTAGTGTTGATCTTGTGTATCTTGAAAGTCCACCTTATTCCACACTCAAAGAACATACTAATTGACCCAGGTCTCTTTACAACTGGCTTGGTATGAGAATCGATCCCTGTCCCAATATACTTTCCCTTTTTTTGTAAATGACCTTGTAAACCATGTACCTCAACTCCATCTAACCCTTTACACCATTGACGTATTCCTATCAAAGATGACCAGTTTCTGTATTCATACTGAATTACTGAAATACTTTCATGAAGTACGGAACTCGATCCAAACTAACAAAGTAATAATTAATAATTTCAAATTAGCCAGAAATCATTTTGATACTCCTCAGTGGCTGAAAAACCCTTAATCCCTACATCTTCAAGACACTCTTCAAATAATTGATCAGTCAAACTGAAACTCACAGATAATTGAATCTATTGCGTCTAACACTTTCTTTTAGGTATCACATAAATATCACTTTTGATGAAAACACAGTATGCAAATTCAGATTTCACTGTAGTAGAAGTGAGCACCACTTCTTTTCTTAAAAAAGGCCATGTGATAGCTTATTATTGTGCATGCCACCCATCATCTTTCTTGATTGACCTTTAAACTCCTCCATATGACCTGCTGCCTCTTTGTACAGAAACACTCAGTAAGAACCTACAGCAAACCTCTTAGGAATTAAAACTATGATGACTTTTTGCTAGATACACCAAACGTCATGTTTTTCATTTGTGAGAAGTATTGTATTGCTTTCTGACAGCAGTAACAGTAAAGCTGTAAAATATTTAGACAACAACTTCTAACCTATCATCCCAATACTTTTGAAAGTCAATGTTTTCAAGACAATAGACTAAATAACTAAGCAAATTAAATAACTAAAGCATGTATTAGCCAATAATGTCTTATTGTTCCTCATGTCTCATACTATTTCATATGTGATATAGATTTCCGCACAACCTGTCAGACTTAATTAATTGAGCTAAAACATGTTAGTGTACCATAGATAATGCAGACCCCACTACAATGTTTTATATCCATTCTATCAAATGGTGGTCTTCCTCAGTTTCAGCTGTATGTTAATATATTACATAGAACCTGCATATAGGATGTAGTTTGCATTATGTTCGTGATTTGCCTTATCAGGATGGCCAGTTTTAGCAGTTGTCTTAAAACAATATTATTTGGATACTATGTGGATCCTTATGTCTGTTTTCTTACTGTGTGTGCGTGCGTGTGTGCGTGTGTGCATGTGCGTGTGTGCGTGTGTGTGTGTGTGTGTGTGTGTGTGTGTGTGTGTGTGTGTGTGTGTGTGTATGTAAAAACTGTCTGATGTCTGACATCTGGCTTAGAAGATTAAGGTGCTGTTGGAGAGCTGCTTTTTGCAGCCCAGTGGTATCTAGTTTGATTACCCTGACTAACTGTGTGACTTTAAGCAAATCACTTAACCAGACACTGTTCCTGAATTGAGTCTGAAAAAGGTCTCTGAAGATCAGTGTTCTTAATCAGAAAACAAATATAAATAAAATAAAATTTTGTAGACAAGAAACATTACAGAATATATGAAATATAAATACTGACATGTATGCTTATTTTTGATTACTTCTGTAACATCTTTTAATATAATACTACATTTTCCACTGTACCTTATGACCCATATCCCATTTAAGACATATCACTGGATCGTACCTCTCAACTAAGAAGATTTTCATAAAATGTTCAGATTTTTGCCTCATATTTTTAACCTGTTTCTCATAAAATTGTGGCTTTCTGGAAAAACACTAGCAAATCATTGAGGACTAAAATCAGAAAATAATGGCAGACATTTGAGTTTCAGACTTCATATCCTTCAAAACATCATGCTAATACAAAACCTGTTAGTCTATCAACTTAGAGTTAGAAAGAGCAATATTTAAAAAGTGTCCCTATTTTGGGCATTTGTCCCCTCATTGTTTGTGACTTTGTCCAGACTTCTAGCTCTAAGAGGTTGAAAGGCATGCCTTGGATCATTGCACCAACCTGGTTACCAGACAAACAACTAAATTACAGTTAGGTACAGTCGCTATACACCATAGCACAATTAGTTAATGCTGAAGCTTAATATCTCCACCATGCATTGCCTGCAAGGGAATCCATTTACAAATTATACAATATATGCTAAGCATGTATTCATCTTTGCCAACAGTGGCATGGGTTATCATCATGTATGTTGCATTGATGCTAAAAACCACTTTATGCCATGTCTCCTGTTGCCCTTTATTATGTTCCTCCATGCTATAAGTGTCGCTGTTATATAATCCTACAGGTAGATAGATAGATAGATAGATAGATAGATAGATAGATAGACAGATAGATGCAGAGATACCCAGGCTCTTTGAAGTTACATGTATTAGTTATTAAACAGTTGTCATCATTTTGTGTTTATATATATGTATATATATATATATATATATATATATATATATATATATATATATATATATATATATATACTAGTCACAGCTTATTTGCTGTTGTTTCATAAATGTTCATGATTTACAAGTATACTTCCCAGTATGTTTCCCAAATTTTCCCTGATAGTATCTATTTCTAGTTTGGTGACAGCATTATTTACCAGTATGTACATGTCTAACAATACCTATGGTTAAGCTGTTTCCTTATATCCCAAGTCTATGTGGAACTCTTCCTTTACTCATCATATTTTATTTTGAGAATCTCTGTTTGTGGATTGGTGAGTAGATTAGAACATATTGTGATTTTCAGCAGAAAGTACACCAATAATTTAAAAATGCAGCACATGGAATATAAAGGATCAGGCTGATAGAATGTCTTACATTTTCTTTGCATCTGTTTGCAAAACAGTGTGCTCCTGCTGACAAAAGCAAAGGGTGCAGAATGTCAATATTTTATAAAGAAGCTTGTGTTTAAGGTATGTCTGTCTAGAAAATCTGCATAGCATTCCAGTTCCTATTAATAGTTGCATTGTATTTACACTCTCACCTCATGCAGTGCCAGTTGCATATAAATATGAAAGGAGAAGTCTTGAAATATGCATGAAATCTCCCAAATGATTTTCTTTTGTAAAAATGTTTTGACATAGAAGTATGTTTTTATCTGGGCATTTTTTGTAGGTATGAAGAGCAAATGAAGCAGCAAGGTATCCATAACAAAAAGAAAGAAAGAAAAATAGAATTTGTTTTTAAGTGTATCAAAACTCCTTCCAGAAGCCCTGACCTTTTAGCCTCAAAAATCAGTTACCACACATTCTCAGAGACACTTATATGCCGCATTTCTTGTCATCAAGCCTTGTTTGTTTTCAATCACAGACATGCAATTCAATATTACAAGAAAGGTCTGTGTACAAGACACACAAACCTTATTATTCAGGTATCATTGTGTCGCTCATCTGTCTAACTGTACAGAAGAAGCCTTAGTCACACACAAACCAAGGTCAGTATGGATTATCTGGAAGTAACCCTATCAACCCTAGCAAAGCAGTTACAAAGCTTAGTGACATATTCTGTCAACAGCCTCTTCGGGGATAACTCAGTGTGGAAAGGCTCTGGATATTCAACTACCTGAAAAGGTAGCACATTTCAAATAGTTTCCTCCGCATTTAGTATTAGTTTCTTTGATTTCTGATGACTTACTAAGTCACTCAGTCAACTTGTCTAACAGTGGTATGCAAGGTGCATTCTCCCAGATTATTAGATTTTACTTGGTTATACAGATGAAATGTAGACGTCATCCCGTATAATACTTGTAGTTCAGCAAACCTATTAAATTTAAAAATATTGACATACATTTTAGCTGATTTTAACAAAATGCTTATATCTAGATATATGACATTACAATATGTTTTTCTTTACAAAAAGTCAAGAATAGCTGACTATAGAGTTGTCACGTATTCAAGCACTATTGAAATATCTGTTATCTACATGCATTATTCTTTCCACAATGAAAACTTATTTTACTAAACAAATTTTAAAATTCTTGCCACACCACTCATGTCTTAATGCTCAGGTACAACATATGTTCACACATTCCACATATGTAGTTTAAAGTGGTTCTATTACATGCAGTACTAATTCTGCTCCTTTCTAAACATACAGAAGCCCATCACTTTTTGCGATTTCCTTCTAAAACCTTTTATTTCATTTTCTCTGTAATTACTTGCATTTCTAATACTAAATATATTGTGTATCTTATATAACTCTACAAATTCACACTGGTTCCAAGGTTTGCTTCAGGGATCAGAAAACCGGAAGATAGGTACAGTAGGTACACAAAACATTGTTTATGTTTTCCATGCAGATGTTGCATCAGAGAATTGTGGAGAAGCTGTTGATGTATTTGATTTTCTTTTATCACACTTGTAATACAACATTGTCTCCTGATGTTAGTATAATCGTTTGAACTAAAGGGAAATAAAACATACAAAAGTGTTTTTTACAGATGTTAAAGTCAGACTATCTCCTTGTTCAATACTGTTGTAAGATTGTTTCCTTTTTCACCTTTTTGATCAAAGTTGTCTTCGTGGACTAGTCAGATTAATGACCAATACTACAATTTTATATTATATTTTGAAAAAATAAACACACACTCAACCATTTTTGCAAATGATTATTATTAGGCTACAAGGTATGCAGCTGGGGAGTGCATAGCTCAGAACTGTCTGTTTGTACTCATACATTTGTTCTGTCAGTCATATATTTTTTTCTACTAAATTACTCAGAGTTTACACTCAGTCATTAATGTCAGACATTAGTTTTCTGCATTTTATTCTTTACGAAATGCATGTTGAAGCAGAGCCTGTTTTGATATTAATGTTTTAAGTGAATTACAGTAGTGTTTAAGCATTGTCCCTGATTTTGAGACTTTGACCCCCCCCCATTATTTTTGGATTTGCCCCTGATTCCTGTACAAAGAGGTTGAGAGCTATGTGAGGGCAAGAGAGTTTAATCACATTGTGAACATGCTACTTATGTAGTTCCACTGACCAGGTCAGCAACGTCTTTGCTCTTAATACCATCCCTTAGTTCTTTGGTGCAGACGTGTGCAGCAAAAGTGATTCCTGTCCCAGAAGTGCTGTCAACTTGTGAGGCAATGGCTGAGTAATGTGTTTGAGTGGTCTTATTAAAACAAGCACATCATTTGGTACTGAAAGAGGTTTGGCCAACTGAGGATAGTGGTAACTCAAGTGTTATAAAACAGTGCTATGATGAAGTTGGAGAGTAGCC
The DNA here is from genome assembly GCF_019279795.1 of Protopterus annectens. Taxonomy (NCBI): domain Eukaryota; kingdom Metazoa; phylum Chordata; order Ceratodontiformes; family Protopteridae; genus Protopterus; species Protopterus annectens. The sequence goes on from NC_056731.1 coordinate 704,293,462, forward strand.
TACATGAAGACGGTATTGAAAGTATGTTACTTCAAGTACAATACTTGGACGTACAGTTAATAAAAAAAAAAAAAAAAACAATGGCTTACAGAATCAGAAATGCCAAGTCATAGCTTGAGAAAACCATGCTGAAATGCAGGCGCTGGTTGACATATTGAAGAAACATGAGAAATAGTATTTCATTGCATCTTAAGGATTACAGGACAGGAGGAAGATTCGTTGGAAGCAGAACTAACCTTTTTTGCTCAAGTTCCTTACAAAGACATTACAATTACATTTTGACAGACCCATGCAGACAGAATAAGTACATAATGCATTGAGACTTGATAGATCTGAAGATGTCAAACCCATGTAATGGGTGTTTAACCTATTAAGGTCTGACATCCTCAGTAAGACTCTAACGAAGCTCCAGTTCCTATGACAAAAGACGTTTATAGCTTTGTACCAGGAGTTTTCCATTGCCTCTATAAAAGAAAGGAGAGCATTTTCAAAAGTGAGGAAGTTATGTTCCAGTATTAACATCTAGTGAATTAAATTGGGGAACACTGATAAGGCGTTTTTAATGCCTGATTCTGCCATGTCTTTCCTACAAATAATACAATAAAAAGAGAAGCTACTAAATGATAGTTTGGTAATGACATGTAAACATATAATAATCTGCAGGCATGTTAAAAGAAAGGACATCACTGTGCACTCATTTTGAGAAATATGCCTAAACAATAGCCTTAAATAAAGCATATCAACAACCAGCAACACCAGTAGAGAAGAGTTCAAAACTCCACTAAAGACCAGGATAATTACCTCAAATCTCCTATTCAACAGTCATTCCAATCAAATGTATGAATATCTGACTGAGGAAATTCAGAGGTAATGGGGGTCTAAATGTCAATGCCAAAAGGAGATAATCAACAGTAACTTGCAGAAACTCCAGTCTCTCAAGTCTATAAAAATATGTGGATCCAGCAGTCAAAGATGACAATTAGGAGCCAAAGATATAAAATCAACAGGACAAGGGGATCATTATATGCATGATACATTAGCTGTGTCATTTTGTTTGGAAAATGAGTGACTGTCACCCATCACAGACATAACTATGATCCTGCTTGCATGTAGTGTTGTGATATGCTTAAGACTTCACACTTGAAGTACTTTTGACTTACTTCTTGGACCTTTATTCAGGAATAAATCATTGTACTGGAGCTGTTTATTTGCATCCTATTATAATATTATTATTTATTTAAAGGTTTCGTGTATTTGAATAGTTCATTGCATAGCATTAAATGGGAGGAACCTTAGTTTCACCAATGACATGTTATTAAATCTTATTTAGTATCTTGCAAAGTGCAAGGATAACTATAGCCAAAACATGTTATAATACCAAAGCCTGAAAATTACTTAATCTTTATTATACTTCAGTCTTCTAAAAATATGAAAAAATTCAAGTATCTGAAAATAAAATACTTTGTTTACTGTGCTTGCAGATTCAAACTGACATTACTGTACTTTATATATAAATGCATTTTGGCTAGCAATACCTAATAGAGCCATGTTTTTCTACAATTAATTAATATTCAAAGCTTTATATCTTGGGTAATGCCCACCTCTCAAATAATTACTCCAAATCAGAGAATAAAGCTACAATCTTTTAAGCAGTCAAGAAAGTACAATCACATTTTATTGTAAATATATTGTTTCTGTACTCCTATACCCAAGTTGTGGCCCAGAGGGATCTATGCACCAGCCTACCTACCCACTAATCAAATTGTAAACTAAAATAAAAATAAAAGAAATAATATTGAAGTGTTGCATGAATTTGAGACTGTGCACAGACATGAACACTGTCTACCTGGTATGTGTAAAGGGTATACTTTTATAGATCTCTCGCTCAGTCTTCCAATAGTGAGCTGCTGTTATTAGTTAATAGCAGTTTATGCTGAAAGCTTAAAGACACATTAAGGACTAACAGAGAAGGTCAATCACTGTTAAATAAACATCTCCTTAAGGAGTATAACCCATAGGATTCATATAGCTTCATAGGTTCATAGGTAAGTACTAGACTAGCTGCCCTTGAGGGCCATTTTTAAGCCAAGCCAATTTCTCTTTTAATGCTCAAAATAACGTATCCCATTTGGTTATGGCTAGATCTTCCCCATCTCATGATCAATAATTATATATTTCCCCTAATGAGAATAACTGGGATCATACCATAGATTATGTGAGTGGATGAGTGCATTTGATAAAGCATTTAGGAGCTGCCTCTCTCCACTATTAGTACAGGATGCAGTCCTTGTGTAAAGTTTCTGTTTTCTCTTTATAGATCTAAGTTGTGCTTGAAAGCAAACAGGGATGAACTTTATCTTATGTAGATGGGTGAGTCTGTCTCAGAGCAGTGGTATCCACTGGAAGATATACCTGTCTTACCAAACACTTGTTTTTTTTTTATTGCACAGGAGGTTTAGATCTCTAGATCAAGTATTGCTTGTGATATTTCACTTCTTAATGTGCAACAAATCATCTGTAGTGAGTCAGAGGATGTATTGTATGCCATACACAGGTCACTTTTTAGCCTTCTGTAGGATACCGAGTATAGTGACAGGGCTTTCAGTCATTCCATGTAGGACATGTTGTCCAGGCCTTGCATCCTTTTAGTAAAGCATACCTGTGGATGTTCCAGTTGCTGCATATGTCTGGACAGATACATGCCAAAGGATGCATTATATTCAATAACTGGTCTAATGAGAGCCAAGTAAGAGGGGGCAAAGACATCCCTAGATCTAAACACAATCGCTTTGTTTACAAACTGTGCAATATAGAAGGATCTTCATACAACAATGGAAACATGTTCATCAAAAGTTAGGTTACTGTCTACATAAGTTTCTAAATCCTGAACAACTGGGTCAACTCTTAGGGGTGTATTGTCAACATAGTAATTCCCTGCGGTAGATGACTTCCCAAAGGATGTAATAATGCCCTTTTTAGCATTTAATTTCAGACCATGATTTTGGCACCAGTTATTTATTTGGGACAAACCTTCCTGCAGGGTAGTTAAATCATTTGGGGATTCAATGACTGCTCTTAACTTGCAGTCAACTGCAAACTTAGTCAGCCACAGTCCTTTGGTATCTTTTAGTTCAGAAAAGTAAATGACAAACAGGATAGCTCCCAGCACAGAAACCTGGGGAACTTTACTGGTGGCAGGTCTCTTTGTGAAACTAATTTCCCCTATTTAGATTATATGCATCCCATATGTGAGACTGTGGGCAATCCAAAAGTCCCAAGATCCCAGGGATTCCAAGGATATTTGTTGATTTTTTTCAAGCTGTAATATGAATGAGTAAGAAAGATGGTAATATAGTTATAGGGCTGATTATAACATTGTGGCACATCTGTGTGTTCCCTCACTCAGAAATGCATTCGATAGCATGAAACATTCTATTCAGATTGGCTGGGTCATAAATATGTATGGAGAGAAATGCATATTTGTATTCCTGAATCTGAGCAATAACGCTATGAAAATTATCAGTTATCTACCAAACTCCTTGTTGAATTTAGCTATAAATATGCCCTATGTTATCAAAAGGTGCAGATAGTTTTCCCAAATATAATGTCTTATGAGCAAAAAATGACTTATCTAAGGTAGGAGAGTGTGGACCACATGCTATCATTAATTGTGTTGAAAAAGAATCATCAGAATGAAATCCTTCTGTGGAAGTTCTTCTAGATGGAAAAAAAATGTTTGATTCCATCTGGATGGAGAATTCATGGAAGGTTCTGGAGATTACTATTCTGCTTCATAGTTTTGTTTTAGCCATTTAGTCTTCATACTACAGCCATGGTATTTGTGAGTTAATTAATGATCTGCAGCCTGAATTAATCTGTTTTTTCAGGGGAGCAAAACAAGGGTGTTCCCTCTCCCCTGCTCTGTTCCTTTTGGCAAAAGATCCACTGTTGTATGTTATTAAATACCGGGAGGACTGAAAAGATTGAGTTTGTAATGGAATTGAAGTGAATATAATACTTTCAACTGCCAATTACCTCTTCCTAACAAGTGAACTGGGAAATGCCAAGAATATACTGTCCACATTTTCTGTTTGGTCAGGATTCTGACTTAATGCAGCTAAAAGTGAAGTCTTCCTAGTGAATTGTGAAGGCTGAGACTTCCGATATAAAAACATCCATTTTGCTTAACTGTCATCACCTCATAGATACTTAAGAATTCATCTCCATTCTTGCTATAAAAAATGTTGAAACTGTGAGGGGAATTCAATAAACTCTACCTGGTAGCAATGAAATTCAGATTCAGTAAACGCCGTGTAGAGAGGCTCACCCCTGTGCAAAAAAAAAGGTAAACACCGTGGTCTGCTAATTACAGCATAAGCAGCTGAATTGCATGTTAATTAACCAATCCAACATAGTAGAGCTATTAAACAAGCTATAAAGCATCCATATGGACTCCTTGCTGTTTTATCCTGCAAATTCCAGAACTTTTGGAATACAGTCACTGAAAAGAGTCTACGTGGACAGAATGTTGGGGGGCTGCTACTGCTTTAATTCATTTGTATGCTACAGGCTGAAGCCAATCCTGCTGCTACTGCTAATAGGCCTAGGCTGAGAAGGAGAAGAGTTTTCAGGCCCCATTTAACTTTGCACAACCTACATGATGTGGAAATTGCATAGTACTACAGGGTGTACAGGGACACCCTACAGAAACTCTGCAACCTCTTCTGTTCTCAACTCAGAGCCAGAGCCAACTGAGGGGAACCCATCCCAGTGCAGACAACAGTATGTATAGCCCTTAGAATCTTAGCTACAGGTAACTTTCTGAGACCAACAGTGAACATGCTGGGGGTGTACAGGCATCAGCATCCTCCACCAACTCCTGAATGCTATGCTCCAACTTGCCAATAACCCCATATATTTTCCCCATTGTTCTGAGGAGAGGGCCAGAAACATGAGAGAGTTCAACTGTGTAACACAGTACACTGAAGTACTGGGTGCCATAAATTGCATACATATAGAAATCAAGGCACCTCCCGGGGAACAAGGTAGGCTCTACATAAACAGAAAGGGCTACCATTCTATCAACTGCAAAGTAATGTGTAGTGCCAAGGGAATCATCCTAAATGTGTGTACTGGCAACCCTAGCAGTTACTACAACTCACATATCTGGCACACCTCCCAACTGTGCCAGATTATTGCTAGGAGGGATATCCCACAGGGTCATTTACTGGGGGATGCAAGTTATGCATTGGAAATGTGGGTGATGGCATCCATCAGAAATGCACACTCACACATGGAAGAATGACATAATGAGGCACACACTCAAACCAGAAATATCATAGAGTGTGTGCTTGGTCTGCTGAAGACATAGCTCTGGTACCTAGAAACATCTGGGGGAGCCCTGCAGTACAATCTATGGACATGTACAGAAATATTCACAGCATGTGCCATGCTGCACAACATCATTCTCAGGAAATAGCTTCAGCAGGATCAGTAAGAGGAAAGGGACAGATATATCACCACCAATGCCAAGGCTGCCACAGCCACAGACAGATCAGGGGTCATTGGCGGAACCACTAGATGTTGTGAGTATAGGCAGACGTAGGTGTGCTCTGTATGCCCTTGCATTGGTTACGAGACAATGCATAGCACAGTCACTCACCACCTAGGGGCCTAAAACCTTCCTCCTACTCACATGTTGTTGTTTGTCTTTTGGCTTTTTCCAGGTAATGGGTCACCACAGCGGAACTCCGGTCTGCTAATGATTGGCAGTAGATTTTTACGAAACGCCGAGGTGCCAGCTCGATGCCCAACCTTCAATGAAGGCACATCCATTTATGCACGCATGTCTTTCAAATGCTACCCAAGCATGGGGAGGACATGCAGACCCCACACAGAAGGCACTCCCAAGCCATGCTTAGAATCGAATGGGAGAACCTCTTGCTGTGAGGTAACAACACTACCGCCGTACCACCATGGAAATATTTCCTCCTACTCACATGCATATAGTTATATTGATGCCAGGCAACTCAAACAACCATTATCTCCCCATGTATTGGCTGTGTACTGCTTGCACCAGACAGAGTCAGCCCTGAAGTAAAATTGTGACAACTGTTGCATTTACAAGATAAATCCTGAACCTGGAGTGTATTGTTTAATAATATGAATGTGTGGCATATCTTTTTATTTCATTACTTGGTACAGTAATAAGTAAAAGATGGAAGATTTGTACAGAAATTACCTTAACAAGTGACAGCAGACACTTATTTAACTTGTATGTGTCCATTATGTAGTAGGCTTCAGGCATCAAAGAATCACACAGTCATACCTCTCAAAAGTACTGGTGGTCACTACATGCCCTCAGTGTAGCACCATACATTCATATTAAAAAGAGAAGTTAGAAAGTAATGATACACATTGCAGTTTCTGACTTCACAACCCTCACAAGATCATTCACTATAAAGCTGGGAAATGTTAATGCTATCATCTATCTAACTTTCCAAGGCTAATATAAGTGAAAGGTACAATTACCTGTTCAGCACCACAAATGCAGATAAACTAAACACTAAGTTGGCTATACATCCTGAGTATCAGACACAAAGCTTGTTTATCCCTGAATCCAAAGATAGAAAGTAGGGATATGGCACAGTAATCATCACTTGCACAGGGTGTTGTGCGGAGGGAGGCAGGAAGCATAGGCTGACACAAAAGGTTGATGAGTGTGTGTGAGTAATAAAGAGAAGCAGAAAGACATTTGGATAAGCCAACAAATGGCCAGAGAGGCAAAATGAATAATTGTTGTGTGTGAGTCTGTAATAGTCTCCAGGTGAAATTGGTGTGTAAGTATCTGCATGAACACAGTCAAGCTCTGTGCTGGTTCTATGTCTGGGTAAGTCAGACAGGTATGAGCCATGCATGGTAGAGGTGGCAGTTCATCATTATCATCCCCAACCATGAGAACTGTCTTTTCCAGGAGTTGCACTTGCACATCCACACTCATGGTCAGATGCACTGCTGCTGATGATGTTTACTGAATGAGCTCCCTTCATGGGGATGCCCAGGATCATTACATTATCCCATGACCTGCCACATCTGGGTGTGGACAGCACTCTCAGTGATGAAGCAGTGGAAGTACTGCCACTATGGGAGTGGGATCGGGCATGGCCATGGATGACAGCAGATGATGTGGCTGATCTACGCCCATGAGGATGCCATTCCATCCCCAGCAGACATTTCATCACAGATAATCATTGTTCCATGACAGACACACCTTGTTCCATCACAGACACCCCTCATTCCAATGTGTCATTTACCCAATCCATTGAATTGACAATATGGTGGAGGTAGTCACACATGTCTGCCTGTGTCACATCTACAACCCTGAGCATTTGTCTGAAGCACCTTTAGGAACATTCATGTGCCTTCATGATGCCCCTGAGCATACATCAAGTAGCACAGGAAGAGACACCTGCACCAGGTGGAGGTAGGACAGCAGGCTCCCTCCAAGCACCCCTATCAACCCTCCGCTGTGGCTCTTCACACAAACGTTGGTTATAGCCAGAGTCAACAGGTGCTGAAGCTGTATTATCCACACCTCCCTGATCAATGGACTCACCCTCCACATGTCCAATATCTGAATGCCCATATAATGGGTAGGTGTGGGCCTACTAGCTATGTCCAATGGAATTGCAGGGGATGGCTATATGCCAACCTCATTGTCAGACTCAACCTCTGCACCCTCCCCCAACTGTGACTCAGTTTTGCCACCATCATCATCAGAGTCTACTGATACAATGATGTTAGATGGCAGTGGACCCACACTCCCACTGTCATGATCACCTATGATAAAAAGCAACAGACACAGGAAAAAATTAATACATACACTACTATAGTCCAATATATACTAACAAAGTAACAGTGCTGCCACTATTACAGACAGTTCAGCAATACATACTGCAGGCCTGACATCAACAGCACACACTACAATATTTCTTTAAATTGCTCAGCAGTTGTTTGGCTTACCAGCTCCAGATGAGACACTCCTCTGCAATCCATATGGTCCCGGAAGAAGTTAAGCAAGAGGTAAGGGCAACATCATAACAATTAACAATAACACAGGGGATAATGCTTTCACCCCTTTATATGTCCATTAACTATACTTTCAACAAGAACATGGCTGACATCTCCAACCTAAGCTAATAACTGTAGCAATCATCAATCCCCCCCCCAAAAAATACATGTGACACAGAAGTAACTTATTGATTTCAACTGTTTTACTATACAACAGTATTCAACTGCTGAGATACCAAAGCCTATCTTGAAGATCCTCCTGGCATATGCTTGCATGTCTATGAAACTGTTGCTCTGACATTGAGGACATGCTGTGCTGCACTCACCTGGGAACTGTATCCCTGGTATTGACCAGGAACTCTTCATTAGGTGTTAGTTGTGGTTCCCTAGCAGGCCTTCCCCCAGTAACCATCTTGTCATTGCCCACCGCAGCTGCCCTCCTTCGTATAGATGTGATCATGTCAGTGGCCCCTGTAGTGCATCTGCTCAGATATCCTGCCATGGCAAACCATGGCATCCACAGCATCAACTATCTGGTGCCAAATTATTTGTACCCTATGTGCCATATCTTCCTGCCCCCTTTCCAGGAGAAAAGCACCATGTTGCCTAAATGCATCCACTATCACCTGGTTCTCAGCATCAGTGAATGGGGGATCTCCTAGGATTGACATGCCTGGGTGGCATACTCCTAGGTGCCCTAAAATATGACAAAAGGATAATACACATATCACATAACTACAAAATAATTGTTTCCAGATAAAACAGAAAAGGTAGCTACTCAGTATTACCCTGGAGAAACATACAGCAGTAACCAGCTGTAAAATATGAACAACAGGCAGAATGCAAAACAAGGAAAGTAGCAAAAGCAACATATATTTGTTTGTACAATAACAGTAACTCACTTTTGTCCCCCCACAAAAGAACAATCTATCCCTGTTTGTTCCATAACAGTAACTCACCTTTACCCCCCCAAAGAACAGTCGATCCTTGCTTGTGCCATCACAGTAACTCATCTATGCCCCCTACAAAAAAAAACAAAAACAGTCAAATGACAAATGTTGCTAACAAACCATCTTTGCAATGCTAAACATGTTATCAAAGGAATGGTGTAGATTCAGAGCTATCATGGTGAAGATGCAAATGAGATGTGAACTCATTAAAATTGCTGAATCTCAAATACTTGGATCCATGTAGGTGATGTAAACATAGTGCAGGCACTCCATCAGTGTTTGTGTTTAATGGATTGAAACTGTGAATTATTATTGGTTGGGAGAAGGAACACATAAAAAGACTGAAGGCTGCCTTACTTCCACTTGATGTGTCAGGTTAGATCTACAAAGTGTCAGATGTAAGGATGGAAATGTAAGTAAGCAGCACACAAATCACAGGTTGTACACCTTAACATCCAACCTGCCCTATATTTTTTGCCAACTGTATAGCATATTACTTCCACTTAATAGCCTCATGCATTTTAAGGCAAATGATATAGAATGGCTTGCACACTGCATGTCTCAGATTACTGGTCAGATAACTGAAGAATGACCAAAAAACACAGAAATGTCACACAGAGCTATATATTTGCAAGCAATAATAACAGGTTGTGTGATCACTAGGTGCACTACATTCAAAAATAATAAATATACAAATAACAATTATATTTTTTGATATCACTGTAGATGTTGCAGTTGGTTTTGTGTAGAGTGCTTTGATACAAAGCTGTTTGTGTGGTAAATAGGGATAAGGCATCCATACTGTGTTCTAAAGGTGATTGCACTAAAAGTTCAAATCCAGCTCTATGTAGACATATCTCATGTGAGCCATCATTTTCTTGTGTGTATGTCATACATTGATTTTCTCATTTCAGCTACTTGCCCTTTTTTTTCCTTTTTTTCTTTTTCTCCTTTTCTGTCTTTGTCTAACCTTTTTTTTTGGGGGGGGTTCAGTATCTGTGCAATGCAGAGAGTAGTGCAAACATGGGAATGGAGGAAATTAATGGTGGGTTTGGTTATGCTTATCTTGTTTGTGTGAAGCATGGCAGTGCACAAACTGGACAACTGGATGACCTAGGAAGCAGACAGAACTCAGACAGCCAAAAATAGAAACTGGATGCATTCAATTAATATTATTGGACATCTTGCAAACCCACTAAGCAGTGTTGCACAGCAGTTAACTGTGAGAACTTAAGAATGATTAGTAAAATAGGGAATGTCATGTAACTAGGCCTATGGCAGCAGGTGTAAGTGTAGGACTGGAGTACAGATGGTCCTGGATTCTAGTACAGGGTGTGTTACCTTCTTTTTACTGTTGTGACATTATGGTTTATAGCAATGAACTGCACACAGAAAAGTGCTCTTAACCTTCTTGTAGCAGCACAGGTGTAAGTGTAGGACTGCCATACACATGGTCCTGGGTTCTAATATGGGATATTCTGTACACTTTCACTGTTGTTCCACTTCCCATTATAGCCACTCTCACTTATAACAATTTAGATAGTGGATCTTATATTCATTATATGTATGAGGGATGAGACAGTATTATTGTGTCAGTTATTTTATTATTTAGATATGTATTATCACATTTATTATCAGATGTATACCTGTGGTTATAATATGTACTAAATTCCTATAAATATAATGCTTTTATGTAGACTTGCATGGCCTTCACATTTGCCAAGGACACATACACAACTGTCTGTACATCTAATAACCTTTCAATTGCAATAATTGACTTTAACTCATCACTGCTTGGCACTGCTGCTCTCTGCTTACCATCGTGCAAATGCATTGCTTGGGGGTGTGCACTTGCTCTTGATCTTCTGATGGGCATGGTAGGCATTTGTGGGGAAGGTGATAGGTTTAAGGCACAGAGGTGTGGTGTCCAGGAGTCCAGGATATTCATTGGACTTAGTTGAAAGAGTGCAGTATTAGACCTTAGTCAGAGGTTGTGAGTTCAAATATCATACTTCACAACTAAACAATACTGTTATTTCTTCAATAATATTTTCATTAAATTGACACCTCTATACCAGGGACACAAATGGTCTGCTTTTAACAGTACTCTGCATAATTGCAACATGCATATGTGCAATATATGCACATTTCAAGGATTACTTGCTGAAATCTGTAGTCTAGTGTGCATCTGATAGGAGGTGTGCATTTAAATGCAAAAGTTAAGATAAAAGAGTTAAATAATTGTATCAATGCAGTGTATGTCACATATGAAGGTACTAATCTTATCTCTTTTTTCTCCCACTCAAACCCTTATCTCTTTTTTTTTATTTTAGTTTTATTTTATTTTGCATTGTGTATTAAAATGTTTTTGCTTATTTATTTTATGAACATTTTTTATTTTATTTTCATTTTATGTTATGTTATTGTAAAAATAATTTTTACTTTATTTTATGTTTATTTTATTTTTTTATTTTATTTATTTTCTTGTTTTGTTTTATTACATGTGGTCAAATTGTGTCCATCTCATCTATGAGTACCACATCAGTAAATGCTCCACAGCACAGTGGGGTAGGCCAGCCCCAATAGACCCACCTGTCCCTCACCCACTAGCTGCAGCATCGATGCCCAGCATCTCTGGGAGCCAACCCATGCACTACCTGCATTCTCAGGTAGTCTTGCCCCAGAGGCTGGTCCAGTGGTATCCTCCAGGAGCAGTGTCAGAGGTGGTGATTTCATCACCCACAGTGAGTTGCCAGGGATGCTGTGTAGGGTTATGCACTGCACTGTTGGTGCATGTCTATGACAGCAGGAAAGGCTGCTCTCCCTCATTTCGCATAGTACTAGGAGCAGGAGGAGAAGACGTCAACCATTCCAGCCTCTAGCAAATTGAGTTGACAGTGATGACAGTCCAGTGGGTGAGGACTCAATTCTCACTGTCTCTCAGCTTGACAACCATGGGCTCTGGATATCACCACCCTACCCCCAATCATGTTGCCCTCCAACCTTTTGTATCCATCACCATCCCTGTCTCTTGTCTTGTTTGTCTTTTCTGTCTGCAATTGTATCCTCACCTACCCAACTTACCTGACCCAGGCAACACTATGTCCTTTCCCCAACTTTCCTCTTTCTCTATCTCAAATAAAAAATAAATGTCCACCTGTCCCACCAAAAGAAAAGAAACATAATGTACATGGCTCTCTATTGCACACACTTCTCATCTTGACACACTTGATTTGGTCCCATTGGCTATGCAACATGATTGTGTTCTGGCCACCCCTCTCTCTGGAGGTGACAGTCCAAATTCATTTAGTATTTTGCACATATGTTCACTTTCCACTATTAAATAAATGGATAGCTATGGTACTTTTCTACTTCCCTCCTGCACATTCCTGTCATGCGTTCCCTTTGTTCTTCCCCCAGCTTGCTCCTCATTTCACCACTTTCCTGTCTACCCCATTTCACCACTTTAATCTCGTCAAAAAATAGAATCACACACAAAACACATAAGTTGCTGCAAAAGCAATGGATCCCTTCACTTTTTGGGCTCCATGCTTGCACGGAGGTGTGCATCACCCACTAATGGTGAGCGGCAGCAAAATGCTGTAGTTACTTCTGCACAATGCCACATAACCCTGCTGTGCTATGCCAACACACAACACATACTATAAAGAATTCATGTCATTGTAATGTCACTCTGTGATTAAAATAATTTTAAAGTATTAGATACAACTGTATTCAAACCCACTACCATCTGTCCTCAAAAAGGATTGTATCATTGCATAAACATGTGTTGTCGTAGCGTCAGTTAAGTAGCAGGTTTGTTTCATAGACTCAATACTAACTGTCAGACTTTAGTACTGTGACTCACATCTGTGCACTACTTAGCTATGCACAAATATGTGTATCTCACATGTGTATAGACTTTGCCAACTGTCGTGCAAACCCTCTGCCCACCGTGCCATGGAAAATTAAATATTATTAAGTATTACTGCTGTTTACTGTCCATTTCTTGTCTATGGCATGACATTACATCTGGAAACATTACAACTGAATGCCCTTTCGCACACTATGTCACATATTTACAATACAGCCATGTGTTGCCACCTCCCAAGCTCTGCAACCCTGCTGTCTCAGTACCTTTTCCACATATATATTAACCACTCTACAAATGTTATGTGATATGCAATGGACATCAAATCTGGTAGCATGCAGTACTACAACTATTGACCCATATGCCTAAAAAGCCTTATCTGCAAAGCTGAGGAAGGAATCAGCATGAACCATATCCACAGGGCAATGGTAGATGGCCTGTGGTTTACCAAGATTGCAGATGACTGGTAAATGGTAACTTGAAGCACTCATATAGGGTCGTCCAATAATGGGAAAATATTACAGAAGGGGCTGACATATACAAATGATTGTTGCCAGACTGAAAGACTGAACCTTAAAGCATACAATGCATCATTGCCCCCTTTGGTCAATAAAGTACCACTGCTAGTTCTGATATACATAGCATCCCTCTAAGCTCAAACACAGTGTTGTGAGACATGCAAAAACATGTTGATAGCTACACTTTTGTCACTGTGTCATAGTGGTGACATGCATATTCTGCACTGCAAACAGTGTACATATGGACATCACATCCAAGACCAGGGTGGTCATACCTCTGCTGTACTCTACCCTTATCACACCAATAATTGAGTACAATGCTCCCTTCTGTCCATACCTCACAAGTCACCTGCAACAATTGGAGAAAACACAGGTTTGTGCTGGGGAGAATCCAGGGCCTGAAAACATGACATGCATGGAAAGACTGAAAGAGCTATTACTGTACTCAGTATCATGCAGGCTGCTGAAAGGTGACTTATGGCTGGCCAGCAGAGCACTCTCAGACCCTGACCTACTGGGAATTGCTCCAGGGTTCTCAACCTAGCCTGTGATATAAACAGAACATGCTGGGGAGACAAATATATTCCCCAACAATTCACACTCCTCTATAAAATGCTCCCACTGTGTGTGAAGTGGTGCTCCTCAATGACCCTTTTTAAGTGCAACCCTGACTACTGGTTGGGTGATTGTAAAGTCACCTTTGGGGTGGCACTTATGTCCCTCATGGACAGGGCCAGTTGGTGCTGCTCATAAAATTGCTCTGCTAACAATGACCATGTAACCATTCTCAATAAGGGTACTTATGTTTTTAAACGACTAGGCAGCCTACCCCTAAACACACTAGGGCCATTACTCTAGTAGCCTCCTATGAACCTATGATGCTATGAACCTATGCAGACCTCCAAACATCTTGCCTCCCACATGGCTAACTGTTGCCATATACAATAAGTTCACCTGCACTTGTGTAAAATGTAGACATGCTGTGGCACTTGTGTAAAGTGTTGCACTCTGTCATCTTTGTACTTAGATAGTAGGGTTTTATTCTCACCGTAGTCAACTGTGCATGGGTATAGGTCAGCTGTTGCTTGACATTGCACAGAGCATTTTACACCACAATGTGGGACACTGTTATATTCTCCTCAACAGACACTGCTGATGTAATGCTGGTATTATGTAATGCTGTATCTGCTTACCCTTGGAGCTTTTCTCCCCGGGCCTCTGCTGAAAATGGACATGCATCCAGTCGGGCTATCCCGGTCAACAAATGTAAAATAAAAATAAAATAAAAATAATGGGAGCATTTTATAGAGGAGTGTGAATTGTTGGGGAATATATCTGTCTCCCCAGCATGTTCTGTTTATATCACAGGCTAGGTTGAGAACCCTGGAGCAATTTCCATAGCTCGCTCTCACCTTATTTCAACCCTTCTGTATGCATCCCCTCTACTCTTGAATTTGAACATGACTGTCCTTAACAAACTCTCAATTTGCTACAACCACATTGCCAGGTTTGCCACTGGGCTGCCTTTTAGGACACATCATTGCATCAATCTAAATCAGCTTGGTTGGCTTGAACTACCTAGCCTAATCCAGTATAACCAACTGATTATGGCCTATAAAATCCTCTATAATCCGGACAATACTCCTGCACTTAAAAATATTATCACCCCCTATAATAATCCTAGTCCGCTTCGATCCTCTAACAAACTACTAATTCAGACTAGCAAAATTAATAACACAGCCGGTGATTCTCTCTTTGCAAACTCTGTAAGTAGATCCTGGAACTCTCTTCCAGCTGATATTACCTTACTTTCCATCTTAGGTCAATTTAAAACTAGACACAAACAACATTTGTCACTTAACTGGCTATGTCAATGTATTAAGCCTGGCTAACTCGAATGTGTAAAAATCTGTTAACCAGTTTACTGTGTAATTTAATTTAATCCTGACTTGTGCTCAGGACTAACTGTAACCTGTGGAACTTGTTTAACTTGCTTACTTATGTAATCTCTGTAAATAGTCTGTTTGTAATATGTAATGCTGGTATTATGTAATGCTGTATCTGCTTACCCTTGGAGCTTTTCTCCCCGGGCCTCTGCTGAAAATGGACATGCATCCAGTCGGACTATCCCGGTCAACAAATGTAAAATAACAATAAAATAAAATAAAAATAATCAGCTATAAAATGTTGTCTGAGACACTCCAAGTCAGACTTGAGCTGTGGCCCTTGTGTAAAGTACTGGGTTCTGTAGTATGTGTATTTAGGTAGAGACTCTATTCTCACTGCCGTCAACTAGGAGTGTGCATGTGTTTGCTGTTACTTGACATTACTTAAAGCATTTTACACCACCACATGGGACACTGTTATATTCTCCTCAACAGACACTGCTGATGTCATCTGCAAGAAAATGTTGTCTGAGACACTCTAAGTCAGACTTGAACTGTGGCGCTTGTGTAAACTACTTGGTTCTGTAGTATGTATAGTTAGGTAGGAGTTCTATTCCCACTGCAGTCAACTGTTTGTGTGTGTGAGCTGTTTCTTAACACTGGATAGAGCTGATGTTATCAACTATAAAGTGATGTTTGACACACTCCAAGTCAGACTTGAGCTGTGGTGCTTGTATAGCATACTGGGTTCTGACCTATGTGTGTTTAGATAGGTAGGGGTTCTATTCTCACTGCAGTCAACTGTGAGCATGTGTGAGTGTGAGCTGTTGCTTGACATTACATGGAAGAGTTTGTATCACCATGTGGGGTAGTGTAGTATTCTCCTCAACAGATACTGCTGATCATTAGTGATAAAGTGTTGTCAGAAACACTCCAAGTCAGACTTGAGCTGTGGTGCTTGCATAAAATACTGGGTTCTGCACTATGTGTACTTAGATAAGTAGGGGTTCTATTCTTACTGCAGACAACTGAGTCTGTGCATGTGTGTGTGTGTGTGTGTGTGTGTGTGTGTGTGTGTGTGTGTGTGTGTGTGTGTGTGTGTGTGTGTGTGTGTGTGTGTGTGTGTGTGTGTGTGTGTGTGTGTGTGTGTAGGTGCTCTTGCTTGACATTACAAAGAGCCTTTTACACCAGCATATGGGATTCTGTTATTACCATATTCTCATCAACATACACTGCTGATGTTATCAGCTCTAACAGATTTTCGTAAATGCAGTACTCCCACTAGAGCAGGGTCAGAGACTGGCCTAAAGGCCAGAAAGAAGTCACCTCATCCTATGCAATAAATAGTACAGTGACATGGCTTTTAATCTATCCACATACATCACTGCATGGTTTGTAGGCCCTGTGTTACCTTGCTGAGAAGGCCTGTGACCTCTCCAGCTGCTGCATGTGTCTGTTGAGGTACATGCAAAACAGAGCATTATACTCTATTAGTGTTCTGTTGAAGTTTGACTACAGTACTGTCATACACCCCTAAGATCTCAATATGATGGCATGACTTATGATGTGCACAGCATAGGCTTCCAAATCAAGTGTAGATAGTTGGTGGTTGAAGTATAGATTCCTATCTACATGTGTTCCCAGTGCTTGCATCAGCAGGTTTTTGCATAGCAGGACTGGTGTCAACACTATGCTTAACATGGAATTTCACTTTTCAGATGGACAACATAACAAACACACATAACTGCATTTATTTTTAGATTGTGTGCCTTTGTCACCATTCAGTTGTCTGTGTTAGCTTCTCCTGCACTATGTTATCATCATTGGTGGACTCAATGATTGCACTCAATATGCAAGAATCAGCAACCTTTATATGCCAAAAGCCATATACTTTACCCTGAACTGTCTAGAAATAGAGCCCAAATAGTGAAGGGCCAAACACAGATCCCTGGGGTTTGTCAGTGGTGACAGCTCTAGTGATACAGGTTGATTCACTAACTTTCACAGTATGGTTCTTTCTCTGAGCCAATTGGCTATTCATCAACTGATGTAAGGGTTACTATCCAGCTAGGAGGGTTTCTCAATGATACTTGTGTGGGGGAGTGTGTCAAAACCCTACGCAAGATCACAATAGGTAGTATACATTGTCTTATGTTCATCCAGGCCTATCACATGAAATATCACAGTTTGCCTGTGGTGTGACACAGCACATACACCTTCCTGATATAGTTGAATACACCTTTCAGGACACCCTCCAAATGAACTATGTTCCCATACAAGGGTGTACATCAACATGCATCCACCAGAATTGGTGAGCTGCTGCAGTCTATAAATGATACCAAAAAAAAGTGGTGGATTAGAATATAGAAGTGGCATATTAGTGAAGTTATCATAAACACCTAGAGAGAACAGATCAAGACAAATAACCTCATGTGGAAGCAGTATCTTTATTTGGGAATGCCCCTCTAAAGAGACAGATGATGAGATGGGATTTACAAATCAAGTTTTGTTTTGTCTGTGCAACTCCTTGCCTGGAATATATAAATATGTTTGGGAATGTCCTGCAGTTAAACAAGTTTGAACTGCTGTGTCCAACTTAAAAAAGGCCTTAGGAAGAGAAACTGTCTTACTTGTAAACTTTTATTAAACATTTTATGATGTGAAATTCGAGAAACATTGATGGCAAAAGTTTTGAAGTTTCAGATAACAACCTTAGTCCATACTTTGTTTGCTATCCCCTGGAAATGACCCAGCAATCTTCCCCATGAAATGTTATCCTCAACTTGGGGGAAACACACAAAATGTTTAAGATTATCCAGTGTGGGACAGTTTTACCTTCAAATAATAAAACAGTATTAAACATTTGAAGATCTTAATTAGATTACGCTGGATGTCTGCATTACCAATCTGCAATTAATGGTTGCACTACTGCATGTAATAAGGACTTTTACTTTATATATTTGTAAGTATGCTTAATATTGAAGTTAGATGTGCTTGCTTATAACTGTTCTATGCTTTTATTGTAAAAAGGTTGTAAAGTTTATCATAAAACATTATATGCTGAAAAATAGTTATGCAGCTGGAAGAATAGATAATTCCATTTATTTCTGAAGCAGTATTTGCAGTGCATGGGTGAGACCGGTACCAGTTATGACAAAAGTCCTGCATCTTATTATAACAGATATTTATGCTATGAGCTGTCAGATATCCTTATGCAGTCTGGCTGGACAGTGATCTATTTGAGTTGTAAATAAAAAGAATGTGTCAGAAGTTAATAACTTAACTAGTAAAGCATGTGCATTACTTTTTTCTGGTTATAGCTTTTGGTGACATTTGTCCTGCATAATCATGGTACTGAATTCAGATTCAGTACTATTAAACTACATTCTAGCAGTCACACTGTTTGTACTCTGCCTTTGATACACTGTAAGTACAGCCCACACAATTATTGCTATAATTAGGGTCAAGAACAATGCATGGTCAGCATTATGGGTGTGAACCATTAACAGGGATCACCCATCCTGGCCCCAGTGCTGACATGTGTATGATGACCTAAAGAAGCATAGGTCTGACCAGCTGGCTAAGTGGGTAGAACAGGTGGTGGCAAGAAGACCAGACTTTGTTAATAATTTTCTTTCTAAATCATATCAAACATAGGTTTAAAATAGAAACTATAAAAATCTTGCATAAATGAAGGCATATGGAAGAAGAAATCTATGTGTAACTGCAAATATGTCTATATGCAATTATAATGCATAAGAAAGCATAAACTTATCTGTATACAGAACTGCATTTATATACAGATATGTAATGTTTATATGATGGCATACATTTGTATATTAATACAAATGCATATTTATAAGAAAAGAAATACATGTGAGTATGCATGTATATGTCTATAAAATACATGTATACATCTGGATAAATACACTTAATTATTTTTTCATGTATATAAATGTATATATTTATACACCAACAAAAACATGTATTGCCACCTAATTTCATGTACTGTAGGTATTAGTAGTACTTGAAATACATGCAGACAGCTTTTGTCAAGAGAGGATTTTGTTTCCATAGGTCATAAAATATTTATTGGTATAATTGCATAACACAGTCACGATTTCCACAGTATTAACTACACATACAAAGTGGCTGAATTTAGTCAAGTACCACATGCTAGACAGAGTGGAGGTCTGGGAAGTGGTTTGATGTTAGCGTATCAAGTGAATGACCAGCACATAGGTGGTGAGAGATGACCAGTTGTATTACTTCTGTATTTATTTCTACACAATCATCATATATGCTTACACTTACTAAGCCGAGAATTATTAAAGCACACATTATTATCATGAAGTATATGCACTACATCCATCTGTAACAGTAAATACATTTTATTTAATGAAGGTTGATCTGGAAAGAAATTAAAACTTCCTTTCAATTGTTACATTTTTATGTGTGTACCGTTTCTGTTTTTCCCTAAAGAAAATTCACAGTGTATTACTTAAAACTGAAACTTAAGTATCCAAACCATAATAGCTGGAAATAAAATCTGCTCTGAAGGATTATGGTAAGATTCCAGACAAGGCTTCTCCACAAACAGACAAGCTATGTACACATAAAAAAGTATAACAGTTTAAAGGAAGTTGCACTCCTGTTATTTTAAACTTGCATTAAAGTAAATACTAATGCAGTATTAGAATCTATGTTTTATATTTCAGATAGGAATAAACATTTGCAGAAATAAGTGCATATACTAAGCAAGTGCAATGATAGCTGCAATGTCTTTTAGAATAGACCTGGTAACCATGTCAGAAATATTAAGGAAAAATGTCAGAGACATGGGTAAACAACCATGCTGTCATGTGTTCTCTGTGTAGCTAAAGAAATACAGTATAGCTAAGCTCAACAGAACAGGAGACTGGCAAGCTTGGCTGAGGATGCTTGTAAGAATGAATAAAAACCTTACCATTAAAAAAAAAGAAATATCAAGTGATACATGCTGTTTTCTCTCTTTAACTGATTTTGTTACTATAACCGCTAGAGTATTTATACACAAAGATAAGGGATGCATTTTAAATGCTGCTCATATAAACTTAGATAATTTTTAGAATAGAAAGTTTTGCATTATTATATGTTTTCATAAGGATAGGAAGTCTGAAACTCGAATATCTGTCATTATTTAATATTATTTAGTGACTTCACTCCCAACTGTTTTGCCAGAAAACTACAAATTTTATGCGAAACTGACCAAAAGTCTGGACATTCTATAAAAAGCTGTACAGCTGACAGCTATGCGTTAAAACCAGCATATCTCATTATTATCAGAAGACTACAAATGTAAAAAAAAACACAAAGACATGAGAGCAATATGTTCCCATGTATGCATAAGCATTTCTCAGACATTTTGTGTTAGTTGAATAAAGACTTAATAAAAATATAATCACTGTTAATAAAGACTGGAAGAATGTGCAACATGTGTGAATTTATTGTGTATATTTTCTCTTTGTTTCTTCCCTCTTCTCTCTCTCTTTTTTATTTTAATTATGCATTCCTTTGTCCTTCTTTATTTTCTTTCTCTCCCATTTCTGTTCATTTTTTTAAAGATCCAAATTCCTCAGCAGCAGCACAGCCATGCATCTCTCAGGTTAGGGAATGTTCACCATCTACCGTCCAGAGACATCCATACAGGGTTGCGGTGATGGTAATTGTCCTGTAGGCACCCTGATGCACTTCAGCCTGGCAAGCCTTACTGAATGGGCCTTAGGGTTTGCTTGAGAATGTGTGAAGCAGGTAGTGGACACATGCCTTCAGCCAGTCCAAGATTCTCTTTAACGGGTATAAGACTTGCTACCCTGGTTGGCTTTAACCACACCTGCACCATAGGACCCTGAACCCTCAACATCAGAATCCTCAACTGCAACAACATCAGGCAATGGAAATGTTTGAGATCCTGTGGGGATTCTTGTTGGGCTGGACTTCTCTTCACCTTTTTCCTCTCTTATCCTCTCTCCCACACCCTCTTACCTATTTCCCCACCCTAAACTACCTTTGTATATAAAATAACATTTGAAAAAAAGGGGGTCTATCCTGAGCAGAAACTTAGTACTCCTCCTTTCCACCTTCTTAGCATCACCCTCTTAATGTTTTCATTCTGCATTCATCTCTTTGCTATGTCTCCCATTTTTCATTTTTTTCTGTCTCACCCTTTTCATTTTTTAAAGCAATCTACATGGTGTCAACATGAGGATACCCCTATATAACACATATTAAACACATTTTTAAATATTAATAATATTTTAATAATTGAAGTATTAATAATAAAAACTGTGCTGTCTGTCCCTTGCCTTAAGTATTTCAAGCGTGACTGTGCATAGCCACATTCATCCTCACTATCTGAGTATTTATGAAAACGTATGAAGCCTAAGGTTTTCGCATAGTCCTTCACACATACTTGAGGATTAACTGCAGGTACTTTACGCTTTTGTTGTATGCAGGCAATTCTGTTAAAACACCTTCATGTTTTCTTATTCTGAATAGCCTGAACTTGCTTTATTTGCATATAGGCTTAATGGCACTCTGCTTGGAGAACTGCTACACAAGTGCGAAACGCACGACTATGAATAACATCCTCAGTCTGTACAGAAGATATTGATAATAAAAAATAGTTATATTCTAAGGAATTATACAGCATTTAATAGTAACTCATATGTATTTAATGTTATAAAATATATAAAAAATGTGAAAATGCTTTATTTGTGTTCCTAGAAATTACATTAAAATAAAAAAAAAACTGTTAAGCAATTGTACAAGAGTATTGAATCAGACTATGTGACATTCATAGCAGCTGAAAAATTGCAAAAAGCCTTTTTAGGCATGATCAATATGGAGACAGAAGAATAACATAATCACAGAAATGATAATGAAACCAATGAAAATAGATATTTTACACTGAAAAAATAAATGATCCACAGAGATCAATAAAAAGGAACATGTGATAATGTAATAACCACCTAATTCATGCAATTTCTAAAAGTAGAGGCAGTACTTCTGTGGGCTTATAGCAATACCATAGTACACTGTGTTGCACAGAAGAATTAGAAACTAAATGGCCAAGGGCAGAATCAGAAGCAGAAAATGAGATTAGAAAATGGTTAATGGGCAGCTGACAGAGGTGGCACTTAATGGCAGTAACTAAAAATGATGAGACACTGACTAGAAGGATGCTGGAAGGCACAACATTAAGGCCAGTCCCCCTGCAGCCATTATTTGTGACATGACAGAAGTAGATTAGTCTGCCAAAGTACAAGAAATCCTGTTGCAGCTTAACATCAGGATGCAACAAGAAAATAAACAGAAGAGATATGTGCTGTTTTCTTTAAAATTTCAGACATATTTAACTTTGTGGCAGTGAAGCTCCACTGCAGAAATATAAAATATTCAAGCATTCAGAGCAAAAGGTCAGAGTGTGTAAGTATGAAAAGAGATGGAGTTCTATAATTATGCAACATTTAAACATCACTGTACCTGCTATCAAGATACAACAGAAAGCACTAATGTGATGTTAACATGCACAGGTAAGGTAACTGTAAGAAGGAAAGGGAGAGCAGTATGTCTCCGGTTTTGAAGGTCACACCACAGGAAGTAATAAGGTAGGGACATAAAAATATTTTATAGCAGAATGCATCTGAGAAAAAAATTAAATAATAAGATCCTGAAATTTTAGGGATAGATCAATATGAAAGACAAAAAGATGAGAGGCCTTTAGTTATAAAGTAGGTAGGTAAAACGAGGAATGGCAGTGTCTCTGCATGTGTGAATTTGGTAGAACAGATCTCTGGTCATCATACTGCCAAAACAGGTAACAGTGAAAGTTGGTGGTGGAATGCAGAAATGTGGGGAGTTAGTAAAAGAACAAAGGAGTTCAGGGTGAAGATGGAGATAGAAAAGATGGGCTAGGATAAGGAAGAATACTGACTCAATAACAAAGAGATTAAGGAAGCAGTCAAAATGACAAAATAGCAAGGCATCAAAGAACCTCTAGCATTTCCTGGAAAGCCACTCAGTAGATGGCCCAAAGAAGCTATATCAAGTTGCAAAACAGAAACAAAAAAACAAAGAAGATAGCTATTCATGCAGGACACCAGCAAAAATCTGATCAGCAGTTCAGAGGACATCAAGGGCAGATGGAAGGAGCACGTCTACAACCTTAAGAAAGAAAACCTTAAAGATGCCGTACTCCTGCATGTACAGCTTATCATAAAGGAATGAGAAGATCCCACTCTGGAAGGGTGTGAAGTGCACTACAGAAAATGAAGCCAGAGAAAGTGGTAAGCTCAATTGAAGGTATAGCAGCCATGATGACAGATGCTTAGAAGAGTCGCTGGCACAACCAGCACCCTGTGCTAGTCCCCCCCCCACCTCATCTCTTCAGGTAACAATAAGTCTATTCCTTCTACTGGCACAACAATCAGGTGGCTAGATGTATGACATACACATAACCCCTCCCTCCTGCCCCTATCATTCAGTTCTTGTTTCTGTGGCTTGCCCCTGACCCCTCTTCAACACATTTAAGTGAGTAAAAAGATAAATAATTAAATAAATAAATACATAATTTCTTCTTATAAATTATGGCAAACTGCTTGCTACAGATATAACAAATAGTTGCCATAGTTCATACCCTGCCTACACAGAGCTCTATAGTACTTGGGTTTCAATTAAAAAAAAATCTTCTATGTTGTGGCAAACTGTTGCTGCAGTTTACACCTTACCTGAATGGATCACTACAACATGCAGGTCTGAGTTAAAAAAAATATTTTAAACTGAAGCAAACTGCTTGCTACAAATGTAGCATACAGTTACTACAGTTTATACCCCACCTACATGGAATGCTGCAGTGCTCAGCTTAAAAAAATACTTTTAAACTGTAGCAAACTGCTTGCTATAGTTTAGACCACACAAAGTGTGCTGCAGTGCTCAGATATGACTGTAAAATCCAATACTGGCTTTAAAAATGTGGTAGGAATTAAAGATAGATCAGTATTGGTTGACCATGCCTCCAGCACTTTGTGACTGGGATAGTTGCCCCTCTCCTCCCATCCAAGCTATATTACTTTGGGAATATTAGGAGAGAAATGGTTTCTTAGTGTATTCATCACAGTATGTAGAGAGAAACACATCCTAAATGGAGGACAGACACTTGTGTCAGTGTGCAAGCAATAAGGGGGAAGTCACAAATGGGCAGTTAAGAAGTATCATACTACTGTCTGTATGTAAATGTTGGAGGAAGTAATTAAAAAACACATACCTAGAACAGTTGAAAGTAAAATGGAAGTTAACAATATGGAGTTAGAAGAGGATGCAGTACAGACAGTCCAATGTTGGTAGTGAGATGTTGTGGAGAAGAATCTGGAGATGAGAAAATAATCAAACTAGGTATTTCTAGATACAGAGAATGCATATAAAAAGGTCTCATGAAACTTGATTTGGGAAGTTCTGTGATGGTTCAAAGTCAAGGAAATATTCATAGAATTATGCAGTTTATAGAGATACTGTCACAGAAGAATGAATAATGCTTGACTTCACAAAAGGGTTCCATCTGGGGATTAGGATACATCAATATTTAGCTATGAGGTCACACCTGTTTATACCAGTAATCATATCACTGAACTCCTCCTGTTCTCAGGACTTTTGGATAAAAAGCCTAAAATAAAGATTGGACAAAGGTTCAAAATCACGGACAATGTCTAAATATTATTCACTTAAGAAGATTATGGGCTAAGAGGTTTTGCATCAGCATACATATTCTGAACAATAAGACTTAATGAAACTCAAATGTCTGGTAGTTCTAACTGACTATAATCCTCACTCTACCAGGAAATTAAAAAAAATGACGAAGGGCAAAAGTATAAGGCAAAATCAAGGATTGTTGAGCCGCATGTTAGTGAGGATTATATCAACAAGCAGGTCAGAGAGGACAGATCTACAAACCAGTTGTTTGCAGATGATCTGGCACTACCAGTAATGTCAGAACAGGAACTTCAGCAAATGGTATGGACCTGGAATGCAAAACTGAAGACACATGGGATGAAACTGAGTACAGACAAGACAGTGGTCATGGCAGCAAATGGGAGAAATCAGAAAAAGGTGACCAACTCATAAAATATTATATAAGAACATTTACTGAGGTAACTGTATGTAAATTGGGTTAAAGCTGTCTAAACTGCAGAGTGAGTTGAAGACAAGCTGTAAGAATGAAAGTGGAAGCAGCATGATTATACTGTTACAGGTGGGCAGTGGAATGCAGTTAAGGTAAGTACTAGTTCATCTTTTTTTCAAGTCTTTATAGAGGACTTGCCTTATGAGACAAAAAGACATTTATTTATGATTAAAATTAATGAATCGGGTAGGTAATACCAGCAGTAATAGTTACCCAGTAAGTTTAGAGAACTGCATTACATAGAACAAAATAATGAATACACAATAACACAGAGGTGAATGAAAATAAAATTACTGCATTAAAGTTAAATTACAGTTGTTACAGGCATGATATGTTGCTTGGGATGTTAAATACCTCATAACATCATATAGTATGAACATCCAACAAGGCTGCACATTGAGTAACAGCTTAATTTCAGTTCTCCCAGTGTGTAAATTAAAACTCAGAAGAGAGAGCCAGTGAACTCATATTTTTGGGTAAAATTCATTAACTGGCTAGTAAGTACACTGCCTGGATGCAAGCAAAACAGAATTCAGAAATCCTGAAAGAAAATCCATCACAAAAGGTGACAAAAAACACTGACTGGGAACAATTTTGCAGCTGTTCATCATTAAGCAGTGCAAACTCCAGCTTTGGTTCAAAACATGACTTCCAGTAATCTAGAGGAAAAAATGAGACAAATGTACTCAGAGCTGATTAAAATAAATGAAACTGATGGAGTATATCGAGTCAAGTAACAAAAGGCTGGAAAAATGTAAGAAGCTTTAAATAGATATTCAGATGAGGTGATAAAACTGTAAAAATCAGAGGTCAAAATGAAGAAAAGGCTGACTGAATATGAAACTGCTCAAGAAGAGATATTTTAAAAAAAAATAGAATTAGAGGACAGAGCATGTAGGGAAAACCTGAGACTTTCTGCTGTACACAGAAGCTGAAAGGAACAGACTGTATTAATTTTATAAAAGCACAAATAAGCAACTGGACTGGTATTCCACAGCAGGAGTTGTTAATTGAAATTGCACATCACGTGTATGCTTCAAACCTGGCAATGAGAAAGCAACCTAGACCTTCAATAGCAAAGATGCAAACCTACCAGCAGAAGGATTTGATTCCAACAAAACTGTGGCAGAAGGACAAGGTAATAAAAGTGGGAGACAGTACAGTGTTTGTGGAAAATGACTACTCACTGTACACCAGGCAGATGAGGAGTAAATTTATTCGGGTCTATATTACAAACGCGATACGAAGATGTCGACACGTATTGTTGAAGTAGGGAAATCCGGAAAGTACAAAACCACAAATTCCGAAATGTCAATTTGTTTTGGTTTGCCCATCTGCGGTATAGCTCCATAAGATAAGTGTGCTACAGATAGGACTTTAGTGTTAGGATATGGGTTAAGTTAAGTGTATAGATAGGTAATGTATGTAAGGTTTAGTGTACTGTTAGAAGTAGGGTTATTTTAAGTGTATGTATGTGTATTGTTTATTTTGTTTGGGTGTATGTCTGTAGGGGAAGTGTGCGGTAGTTATGGACCTTAGGGTTAGGTAGGGGTTAAGGATAGTGCACAGATAGTTGTGTGTGTGGGGTTTAGTGTAGTGTTGGAGGTAGGGTTTTGTTAAATGTGTGTATGTGGATTATTTATTTTGTTTGGGTGTATATGTGTAGGGGACGTGTGCGGTAGTTATGGACCTTAGAGTTAGGATGGGGTTAGGGATAGTGCATAGTTAGTTGTGTATATGGAGTTTAGTGTAGGGTTTGAGGTAGGGTTTTGGTGCTTTACCTTAGGTTAGAAGTAGGGTTAGAAGTAGGGTTTGGTTAGTGTATGTGTGTGGTTTATTTATTTTCTTTGGGTAGGTAGTATGTAGCGGGTGGTGTGGTTGGCCGACTATGACAGTTCGATATTTTTTTTTCTCGGTTTAGTGTGTGCCACCCAGTTTGATGTACATGAGACTTGAATTTCCCCACCCTCTCCCCAACCATGGTGTTCACCCACCTCTTGTGTCCTTCACCATCTCTGTGCCTTGTCTTATATGTCCTGTCTGTCTGCTATTGCTTCCTTACCTACCCAACTTACCTGACCCAGACTTACCTACACCCCTTTCCCAAAATTCCTCTCTGCAAAAAAAAAAAAAAAAATTGTCCCATATATAACTCTCCATTTCGCACACGTTTTCTTGACACCCTTGATTCTGTCTAGTTGACTATAAAACATGATTATTTTGTAGTCACCCCTCTCTCTCTGTAAGTGACAATCCAAATTCAGCTAATATTTTGCATATATGATAATGTTTTATTGTTGAAGAACTAGATGGCTATGGTTCTTCCTTACATCCCACCTGCACATTACTGCCCTCCTTTCACTTTGCTTTTCTCCCTGCTTGCTCCCCATTTCACCACTTTCATGTCTTCTCCATTTCTTTTCCTTAAAGCATAATTGCACAATGGTGCACATCGAGCACCAACATAAAGCAATGGTGAATGTCAGCAATATAATTAAATGTATTTAAAGTAGTATACACACTTGTAAAATTTACTACTTACCCCTGTAGTTGAACCCAGTAGCATCTGGCTCCAACAGCAATGCATTAACACATGCTGCCACAGAGTCATTTAGGTAGCAGATGCATTTTATACAAGTGATAGCAACTGACACAGTTTAGCAAGGATTTCCCTTTGTACTCCAATTTGCTTGTTTCCCATATCAGCAATGTTGTATCTTCCCCATTAATTGTATATGAAGCATCATTGTGTGATTCCAGTAATGTTTTATAAAGCATTATTGAATGATACCCATTTAGTTTTATAAAGCATTAGTGTGGAATGGTGCGCATCACTCAACTTCATTTAGCAATGCTAATGCATAAGTAGTACAATGTATTAGCTAGAGCTGTATTCAGAACCAGTACCATCTAACCCCAAAAATGGAATGTATTACTGTATTATGTGAATTAATACCTGCTGCCAGAGAGTAAGTTAAGTAGTAAGTGTATGCAATGCAGTTAAGTCTACCATTGGTTATTCAGTCTGTAAAATACACCTGCTATGCAACTGAGCCTGCAGCACTATCTGTTAATGTATTGATCCATTCATGTTTGGGGTCAGGTGGTACTAGGTTTGAATCCAGCTGTCTGCAACTGCTTCAAATACTTTTACATGTAAATCCAAATTCTAAAGTGTGATAGTCGGTATGGATTCTCTAAAATATGGCTAGATGGTACTGGTTTCCAATACAGATGTATATAACACTTATAACTGCTTTTTGCCATGCCCGCACATTAGTGAGCAATGCACACCATAGCTCAATTATGCTTTAAAGAAACAAAATGGGAAAGACATGAAAGTGGTGAAATGGGGAGCATGCAGGGGGGAAAACAAAGTGAAAAGAGGCCAGGAATGTGGAGGAGGGATGTAGGAAGGAAGCACAGCTATCCATTTCTTCAACAGTAAAATAATGGTCCCATGTGCAGTATATTAGTTGAATTTGCAGTGTCAACCCCAGAGAGAGAGGAATGACCACAACACAATCATGTTGTATAGCCAATTGGACTGAATTAAGTGTGTCTAAATGACATGTGTGTGAAAAGGAGAGCTATGTATGGAAAAGCATTTTTTGGGGTGGATAGGTGCCTTTTTTTTTGAGAGAAACAGTGGAATGTTGGAGAAGTAAAGGGACGTAGGTATGTCTGGGTCAGGTAGTTTGGTTAGGTGAGGAAACAATTGCAGACAGACAGGACATACAAGACAAGATACAGAGATGATGAAGGACACAAGAGGAGGGTGAACTCCATCCTTGAGGTGGGGCTGGGAACATTGCAAACCCATGGATGTCAAACTGGGCAACAGTGAGAATCAAGTCATCACCCACTGGACTGTCATCACTGTAACTTCACTGCACCAATGGCTGCAGTGCCTGATATCTGCAAATCCTTGTGTTATTCAGTACAATTATGGAGAGCAGTGCCTCCATCTAGTGTAGGCATGCACCAACTGTGTGGTGCAAAACCCTTTGCACCAACCCTGGCAGTTCATTGTGGGTGATAAAATCACCTCCTCTGCCATTGGTCCTGGAGGGAACCACTGGTCTATCCTGAGTGGCCAGGTAGTGCAGGGGCAGCAGAGGGAATGCTGCCAGGTTGTGTCACAGATGTGCTGGTCCTTGGTGCCATAGCCAGTGAGGGCAGATGGATCCTGTGGGCAGGCCTATCCCTCTGTGCTGTGGGGAAAAAAAAGAAGATAAGGGCTGGGGTGAGAGAAAAACAAAGGAGAACATTAGTAACTTTGTATGTGATATGCAATGCATTGATACAATTATTTGACTCTATTCTGTTACCTTTACCTTTAAGACTACCAACGCCTAACAAATTACTTTTTTACTGTTAACACTACTCAGCTCATAACAGATCCACACTATACTATAGAATGCAGCAAGCAATCATTGATGTGTGCATATATTGCACATATGTGTGTCCCAATTATACTGATTAAAGTTTACAACAGGCCATTGGTGCCACTGCTTTAGACCTCTGAACTTACATTGCAATACTGATGACAACTTTACAGTATTGTATATTTAGGAAGTGTGGTTTTTGAACCCACAACCTGTTTTGGACTACAGACTAATGTATGCACACTTTTCTGTTTCAGTTGAGAGATGCAGGCTCAGTTTGATATAACTATATAATAAACCAATAAAGGTGTCTTTACTTTTAAGGCTAAAATAACAGTACTGTTCGGATGCACACATACCACCTGCTTCTTGCATCCGTGCCAATCTAGTGGCATGGGTTCACACATTCAGTTCTTGGTCTGTGATGGCTGTGGGTGGGGAAAACACAAAACAGAACAGAATACCATTATGAATACCAATTCTGACTACATCCAGCTTTTAGTTCTTATGATTAGTCTCTGTAAGTGATACTTACACATCTGTAGGGTGCCCCCTTCCTACATTCCTTGATCCAGTGTTTGAGGGGTATCCCTCATCCTCATCTGGAGGTCTCTTTAGTGGGTCTTACATTGTTCACCAGTGTGAGGGATACTGGTAGCACTGGTCAAAGCCCAAGCAAGAATAATCCATGCCTCTGACTTGTAATCACAGCCCAATAGTCCATCTGCAATAACCTGAGCTCATGTTCATTCACTAGGAGTCCAACAAACACTTTGGACTCCTAGACACCTCATATTAGAGCACAGAATCACAACACTTCTCCACAAACACCTGCCATGCCTACCACAGATCAAGACCAATGCAGAATGATGTTTCCCGCCAACTGCAGGTATCATGCTTATGTTTGTGCAATCACCAATAGTATTAACTGAATGCACCCAGTTTATGTTTCTGGCTATCTGGATCCTGTCTGCTACCTGGGTGCTCCATTTGTCCAGTTAGAGCACTGCTCCTCTACAAGCAAACCAGATGAGCATAGCCAAGCCCATTTATGCTAAGTGGTACAATATGCAAATAGTACCCCCCCCAAATAAAAATGAAAACAACTGAGAAATATTTGAAATGAGGAAAATAAAGCTATGACATACACAGTAGAAAATGTTAGTACACATGGGATATGTCTACATAAGTTTGGATGTCAATTCTCACTCCAATGCACCTTAAGAAAACAGGATGGGTTCCTTAACCATCTTTGCCACACAAACAGCTTTGCAGCAAAGAAATGAAGTAATTCCTCACACAACCAAGTGCAACTGAATGTACACTGATACCAAGGCATAAACTGTTATTTGTACATTTATTATATTTAATGTATTTGGATGTAGTGCACTTAATGATCACACAACCTGTTATGATTATTGCTTGCAAATATACAGCTCTGTCTTACCTTTCCATGTTTCTTAGTCATTCATAAGTTACCTGACCAGTAATCAGGGACATGCATTGTGTAAGCTAGTCTATATCATTTACCTTAAAATGTGTGAGGATATTAACTGGGAATACTATGATATGCAGTTGTCATCAAATGAAGGGCAAGTTGGAAGGCACAAACCAGCATAGTGTGTTCTTTTGGGACAGGGAGCAAAGGTGAGTTCTTGTTATGGCACAAGGAAGGGCACACTTCTCTTTCACGGGATGGGGACCAGACTGAGCTACTGTTATGGCGCAAACAAGGATATACTGCTTGTTAAATTCCTTGTTTTGCATACATCCTGTCTGATCTTGTGAGGGCTGTGAAGTCAGAAACTGTAATGTGTCTCATTGCTTTCTAAATTATCTCTGTTTTGTTTTGCCATTACAAACATATGGTGTTAAACTGCGGGCATGTAGTGATCATCAGTACTTTGGAGAGGTGTGAATGTGTGCATCTTTGATGCCTGAGGTCTACTGCCTACAAATGGACACACACAGGTCAAATAACTCTCTGCTATCATGTTATGTTAATTTCTGCACTTTTCTCCAACCTTTTACTTGCTTACTGTACCAAGTGATGAAATACAAGGACATGCTATAATATTATTATACAATATATTACATGTTCAGGACTTACCTTGTAAATGCAGCAGTTGCCACAGTGTTAGCTCAGGGTTGACTGTGATGCAAGCAGTACACAGCCAATACATGGAGAGGTAAAAGCTCTGTCTGTGAGTTGAGGTTAGTAGAGGTCACAGAGTTCCTGTAGTATGTCCCTGTCCACTCTGTAGCACTCTATATTTTTTATGTCATGTATGTTGTGATAAGTTAAATGTGGCATGAAAACTGATCTCTGTCTCGACCTAGGCCTGTTGGCTTCAGCAGAAGCATTGCCTGCAGCCTGTAGCTCATACAAATGTAGTTAATCAGCAGCAAGTCCTTGCATTCTATCTGCATAGACATTCTGTGTCTGTACTCCACTACTTTTGAAATTCACAGGAAAATCAAGCATGGACT
Source organism: Protopterus annectens (assembly GCF_019279795.1). Taxonomy (NCBI): domain Eukaryota; kingdom Metazoa; phylum Chordata; order Ceratodontiformes; family Protopteridae; genus Protopterus; species Protopterus annectens. Next base: position 704,325,851 of record NC_056731.1, read on the forward strand.
CTAAATGGTTGCTTTATCACTTGTTGAATAGCTCCATCAGATTGGTTGATTGGTATGCAGTTCAGCTGCTTATGCTATAATTAGCATGTCTGAAACACAGGCTAAGACAGATGCAGTCCATTAATAAGCTACACCATTATAAAAAGACAAATGTGCAGCTAGTCAAAATTGCTACATGTTTGCAGGACTTCACAAAAGCAAATTTCTTCCAAATATATCTTTACAGAGGAGTATTGAACTCCAGGAGGTATGCTTCCATTTTTCTCTACATAATGCGTATGCTGGAATATATTAATGAATAATGTGAAGCAAAGACTTTTACACTTTTATCTGTATGCATTACTTAGAAGTATACTGATGGCATGGCCATGTTTGTCAAACCATTTCAGAGGTACACATAAGTGACAACACACACATGAAAATGGAATGGTGTGTGACAAATATGTACAAATGTTTCAGGGACAGATCCTTTGAAAGCACTTTTAGAATTTCAAAGATTTTTTTATTAGAAAAATGGTTAATTTGCCTATTATTTTGTAGGAGAGAGGAGCATAGAAGAGTTACTGGTATATCACAAACTAGAATTAACTGTTGTTTTTGGGGAGGAGCACAGTCAAGTTACTGCTATGTTACAAACAAGGATATGTTACTTTTGGTATTCTCTTTGTTTTTCATCCTGCCTGTTGTTAGTATTTCACATATGTAGACTGTTTTATGTTCATCCAGGGGGTATTATTGACTACCTACCTTTACTGTTTATCTGGCAACAGTTCATTTGTAGTTATGCAATACATATGTATAGTATCATTCTGTTGTCTTTTAGGACACAAAACACTGAGGTGGAGAACCCCATTCAGTGAATTGGAAAACAATATTATTCTTGATGCTCTCTGTCAACATGAGGCATTTCTGCTGGGGAGGGGTCGGACCAATATGTCACACAGGCTACAATTATGGCAGCACATTGTTGACAATATCAATTATGTGGGCAGCCACAACTGGACATATAGGCAGGTGTGCAACAGAACCACTGACATGATTACCACAGAATGGAGGCAAGCAACTGCAGTTGCCCAAGACCAAAGGATAACCTGGGGAGGGTCTGCTACAAACCACCTCTTACTCCCCAATGAAGAGTTCCTGGTGAATACCCTCTAACATGAGATCCCACAGTAGATTGAACTACTGCATGTCCTTGATGTGGGCTCCACTCCTTCTGAGTCCCAAGACGAGCTTCCAGGTAAGCTTTCCTTATATGACAAGTTGAATACTGTTGTATAGTAAAACAATTGAAATAAAAGTTACTTTTGTGTCACATGTCCTTTTTTTTGGGGGGGGGAGTTAAGATTGCTACAGTTATAAGCTTAGATTGAAGTTGTCAGCCATGATCTTGTTGAATGCACAGTTAATGCAGATATAGAGAAATACATGTATTACCCCTTGTATTACTGTTAACTATGATGATGTTGCCCTTACCTCTTGCTTAATTTCTTTTAGGACTGTCAGGAATCCAGCAACATATGTCTCCTGCAGATGGTAGGCCAAATAAATTTATGTCAGCACTTCAGGTCAATTTAAAGAAATATCATAATGTGTCATTTTAGGCCTGTTGTGTGTATTGCTGCACTGTCTGTAATAGTGGCAGCACCATTAGTTGTTTAGCATATATTGTATCATAGTAGTGCAGGTATTAGTTTATGCCTGTGTTTCTTCCTTTTTATTACAGGTGATCATGACATTGGGAGAGTGGGCCCTGTGCCACTTGATGTCATTGTCTCAGCAGACACTAATGATGATGATGGTGGTGAAACTGAGGCACAGGTGAGGAATGCAGAGGATGAATCTGACACAGAAGTTGATATTCAGCTACCCCATTCATTTTCCCCAGCAACAGCCAGTAGGCCTATGCCTACCCAGTCCACTGAGCCCACAGATATTGGACATATGGAGGGTGAAGACATTGATCAGGGAAGTGTGGCTACTGCAGCTTCAGTGCCTGTCGACTCTGGCCATAGCCAAAGTGTGGGTGATGTGCCACTCAGGAGAGTTGATAATGCTCCTCAGAGGTAGTCTACATTCCCTCCTCCACCTGGTGCAGATGTCTCTTCCCATGTCACTCAATGTATGTTTAGCACCATCCTGGAGGCACAGGCATGTTCAGAAAGGTACTCCAGAAAAATGTTCAGGGTTGTAGATGTGGCACAGTCTGACATGCATGACTGTTTCGCCAATTTAATGGATCAGAGGAATACATGTTGGAACGAGGAGTGTCTGTGATGGACCGAGGGGTGTCTGTCATGGAACAACCAGTGTCTGTGATAGAACATTTGCTAGGAGGGGGACAGCAGCCTCATGGGTGTAGTTCAGCCACAACATTTGCTGATAGCCAATGTGGCAGTGCCTGATCACGGTCCTGTAGTGACAGTACTTGCACTGGTCCATCTGTGAGTGTGTTGCCCACACCCAGATGTGGCAGGCCATGTGGTCACGGTCCTGGGCATTCCCGTGAAGAGAGCACATCCAACATTCATCATTCCTGTTCAGTTAGCAACACTGAACCTGACCTTGGGCATGGAGGTGCCAGTGCAACTCTGGGGAGAGCCACTTCTCAAGGTTGGGGGTGACAACAATGAACTGCCAACTCTACCATGGATGGCTCACACCTGTCCAACATACCAAGACATGGAGCTAGCACTGAGCATGGCTGTGTTCATGCAGGCTCTCACACACCACATTCATATGGAGAACCCGTACAGATCCACACACAACAGTTACATGGTTCAGCCTGCCTCCTTCCCTTTCATACTCACACACACTCACCAACCTTTTGTGTCAGCCTAGGCTGCCTGCCGCTCACACAACACCTTATGCAAGTGATGATAACTGTGCCATATCCCTGTTTTCTTTCCTTTGGTTTCAGGGATATAAAAGCTTTGTGTATGATACACATGGTGCATAGCTACATTATTGCCTAGTATATCTGCATCTGTGTGTTTGAACTGATAATTGTACCTGTCACTTATATTTGCCTTGCCAAGTTATACAGTGGATAGCATCATCATGTCCTGCTTTCTATTGTATTCTCTTGTAAGGGTTGTGAAGTCAGGAACTGCAATGTGTCTCATTACTTTCTAACTTTTATCTTTAATGATTTCCAGTGCATACATATGGTGTACACCATAAGTCATGCCATCACATTCAGATCTCAGAATTGTATGACAGCACTGTAGTCTAATCTCATCAAAACAGTAATACAGTATAATGCTCTCCTTTGCATGAATATCACCAGACACATGCAGCAGCTGGACAGACCACAGGGCTTTCTCAGCAAGATAACACAGGACCTACTAACCATGCATGATGCATTTGGATAGATTAAAAGATATATCACTATAATCTGGATGAGGTGGCATCTGCCTGGGCTCTAGGTCATGGGCTGATCATGCTATGGTGGGATGACTGCATATGAAATAATCTCATATAGGCCATGACATCAGCATTGTCTGCTGAGCATATGGTAATAACAGTGTCCTACATGCTGGTGTAAAATGTTCTCAGTAATGTCAAGTAACAGCATACACACACACACACACACACACACACACACACACACACACACACACTCAGTTGACTGCAGTGAGAACAGAACCCCTACCTCTCTAGGTGTACAAACTACAGAACACAGTCCTCTATGCAGGTGCCACTGCACAAGTCTGATTTTTTCACTGTTGCAGGTCAAATTGTAGTGGATGACATCAGCAGTGCATGTTGGAGAGAAGTTGGGAGGCCTGCCTGGAATGGATCTGTAGGCAGGCAGGTGCAAATATCAAAATATTGTCAAATTATGGGATTGGGGAAATAACTACAGGATACACACTTGCTCTACTGGATAGTCACACACACACATAGTTGACTGCAGTGAGAACAGACCCCTACTTATCTAGGTACACAGACTACATAACTTGGTACTTTATGTAAGTGCCATGGCACAACTCCAATTTATGCAAGACTGCAGGTCAACTTATTGTAGATGACATCAGCAGGCCATGTGTGGGACAATAGGTTGGGAAGCCTGCATAGGCATGTAAATTCATAGGTTCATATGATGCCAGTAGCCTAACAGCACTAGGATGTGTAAAAGCTTAGCTGTGTAAAAACACAAGTACCCTTATTGAGCATAGTTGGATGTTTGGGTTTAGTAGACCAAGGTTGTGGGCATCACCACTTAGGCCTGTCCACAAGGCAGCACACAACATTATACATTACACTTTGTAGTGTGGTTGATATAAGTGTAGAAACAAAGACTGAGACTCCAGGGTTGTACTGTTTAGTAGGGGAGGCAACACATTGATGTATTGTAAATATATGACATATAGTTAGACCATACCCTTAGTTTGCAATGCTTCCACATGTAAATTTATATCATGCAAAAGAAATGAACAATAAACACCAATAAGACAGCATCATATATACAGCTCCATAGCACAGTGGATTTGTGCAACTGTTAACAAAGTGTGCATGCGTGCAAGCTACACCTATTTGCCAATAGGTAAGCAGTGCACAAACAAGCCTCTCATTGCTAATATCCGACTAGCAGAATGCAACAGTGGCAAGCAATTGTATATATAGGCAGCTGTGTATGTGTTTTTCACAAAAGTGAAAGCCATACTGGTCCAGATAGCAGGAATACATTTACAGGACTATAATACACAGTATACCTACAATCATACATTTGATAACAAATGTGATAATAGATAGATTACTCCATCAGTAAAAGTAATACTGTATGGAATATGCTGCATTCAAACCCAGGACCATGTGTATGGCACTCCTACATTTACACCTGTTGCCACAAGAATACAGAGGAAACAGTTGTGTGTGTTGAACTTCATCGCTGTAAACTGCAATGTTACAGCAGTAAAACAAAGGTTGCACACCCTGTACTAGAAACCAGTACCATCTGTACTCCAGGCTGGGTTTTCTCGATGGACAAGGACATTCACTGAATGTCTCCAGTTTCTAATTTGGTCTGTCTGTTTCCTAGGTGGTCCACCGTATTTTGTGCAAACCAGATAAACACTGCCAAATCTGCAATTTATTTATTCCCCGCTTTCACTGTTTCTGGTATGCCATATGTGATGCATCATGCAAAAACTGCAATTAAAAATCAGAAGAATAAGACAAGAAAATTTAGCAATGGACATATATAGGTAAAATAAGTGTCTGCTGTCACATGTTAAGGTATTTTCAGTACAAAACTACCACTATTTACTTTATTACTGCACCAAGTTAAGAAATACAATGATATGCCAAAATATTATTAAATGATTATTATTGAAAAATGAATTCTAGGTGCAGGACTTATCTTGTGAATGCAGCAGTTGACACAATTTTACTTCAGGGCTAATATTTCCTTGTCTCTACTCCCATGGTGTTGAAGTATTCAGGAAAAAACAGAATGTAGGCTACATGAATGCTTTATAGCTTGTTGAATAACTCCACCATACTGAAAATTACCTCCTTATACTGTAATTAGCATTTATAAAAACATCTGCTGCTTTGCTGAATATATCAACTCTGTTAGTGCTCATTAGTGCATGACGTGCACCTACACACTGCTGCATGCACCAACACTGAAATTTGGTAAGCACAGGTAATTTTGTTATTACTTTTCTCTGTTCCTGTGATATCATGCAAATATGCAGCTCAAAAAGTGAAAGAAATGTTGCAGATTCTGTACTACAACCCAGGACCACCTATGCTTTAGCCCTACACATACATGTGGTGCTACTGGCATAGTTATGTGACAAAAACTGAGAAACTTGCCATTCATTTCTCCATTTCCTGTGGTTGCACTAAGTGCTGCATCATGCAAACAATGACAAAAACTTAAAGCAGACAGAGATGATGCATTTAAAAAAAAACAATAAAGAGGATGAAACAGAACTTGTAAATTGTGCACTGCTTACATGCACTTTCACACTTCACAGACTTACATGTACACCTGGAAGTGCCTACATGAAGTGAACATCCCTACACGGTTACACTTTTTTGGGAATCAGCAATTCTAATGAGTTTTGACCTCATTTGCATCTTCACCATGCTGGCAGCCCTGATTCTACATGGTTAGTAACTGTGTAGGCAGGAAAACTGAAGAGGAGCCCAATGTTGTACACACAAGGGAGGATATTTATTTTATATATATATATCTACACAGAGGAATATAGGTTTTGATAACATTTGACTATATTTCATCAAATATATACTGCATATGCTTACATGACAGTATAAATAAGCTGATAAATGGGGTTTACACTTTTAACTGTCTACATTAGTTACAAGTATATTCTTCATTTGGGTGTGGGGGAGCAAAGATGCATTTATGTCATAGCACTTAAAAAGGAATTATTGCTATTGTTAATCTAATTTCCTATAATTCACCATGTCTAATTATGTCATAATGTGTGCGTGAGGTTACATGCTATGGTCAGTTCTGTACAAATCTAGGAACTTTTACTTGCTCTTATTTCCATGTAGATTCTTTGCGTGGCTGAATTTTGAAAACTTATTAATACATGGGGAACACACACTGGAGTCTACAAGGTTGCTTTACAACTTGTTGAACCACTTCACCATGTTGGATTGCCTTATTAGCATATGATTCAACTACTTATGCTATAATTTGCATGCCACAGAAATTGCCATGTTTGCGCATGAGTGCACGCTGCTATGCAGAGTTTACTGAATCTAAAAATATTCGTGGCCATGTGTGCATCACACCGCTATGTTCACATGGTTAAAAATGACCATGTAGGCTTTATTTAATCCAATCAGCAGCAAATGAAGACAGCACTCCTTCTTCCTGGAAAAATATATATTTTAATCAGTGTTCACATACTGGTTTTGGCTGTATAAGCCTTCATCAGTGTAAAGAACCACTAAAACATCTAACCTTTAAATACTTTCCACTTACATCCTATTGATCAATCACAAGCAATCATTTAACCCTGGTAGAAAAAGACCCACTAACATTATAATCCACCTTTTTTTCTTTTTGGTCCGACGCCTTGTATCATCCACTTTTATTATTCCTCTTATACCCAATTTGATCAATAATCATGAAATAAAACGTAGCAGTACTATGTTGCAAAGTATGTTTACATAAAGCATTAGAAGTTTTTTTTTACCTCTTATATCACTCATATGTTCCATTATCCTAAATGTTAAAGGAAAGGAAGTCTGACCAATATAAAAGGCCAAACAATTACATGTAGCCAAATATATCACCCAATCAGTATTGCAGTTACTAACCATCTTAATATCAAAAACATGTGCAGTATTTGATGATGCAAATTTTCCATTTTACTAACAAGCTTACAGTTGAAGCCGTGGTGGTGCAGCGGTATCATTGTTGTCTCACAGCAAGAGGTTCTCCCATTCGATTCTTGGCTGGAGCACCTTCTGTGTGGAGTCTGCATGTCCTCCCCATGGTCGAGTGGCATTCGAAAGACATGCATGAATGGGTGTGCCTTCATTGAAGGTTGGGCATTGAGCTGGCACCTTGGCACCATAAAAATCTACTGCCAATCATTAGCAGACCGGAATTCTGCTGTGGCGACCCCTAACCGGGAAAAGCCAAAAGAAAAAGAAGAAGAACAACAACTAGCATACATACAGTTACTACAGTGTCCACAAGGTTGGCATCCTTTAATTAAATGCCCTCCAAGTGACAATTGACCCACAATCGGGCGTATATCTGTATTCTTTTGGTAGTGATTAAACCATCTCCCTAATGTCTTACCACATCTGAATGTAAATAAACAACTAGCAAGTAAAATATTACTTAAATTCTCATCTAAGAGCAATATGTGCCAGTATTTTCTCACAAGATCCATAAAAGACTTGGTATTATTTCCAAAATTTGTAACTATCCTGAGGGGTCCCTTATTCACCTTTTTTGATCTGTATTCTAAAAGTTGCTTCCTATCAATGTCCTGGATGGAACATAATATTTTCCTGGCATCTGTGTCACTGATCCCCTTTCAACAAATCTCCATACCAAGTCTTCAGTTTCTTGAACATATTCTGACTCTAAGGAACAAATCTTTTTTATTCTAAGAAACTGTGCCTCTGGTATATTCTTACCTATATGTGGAGGATGACAGCTGTTGGCCTGTAATAATGTATTTACTTCTGGGAACTTCCTAAAAACTCGACTGCTAAGTGTCACATCTGATTCCATCTGTACCTCTACATCTAAGAAAGTGATTTTTCTAAAGTCATGATGCTCAGTGAATTGTATGCCCCATTTATTCTGGTGAGACTATGCATCTGCTGACTATACTTGCACAGAATTGTTTTTTTGCTTTATTTAGTCCTTCATATTCTTTCCCTTTTTACAGCTGTCTATTGTGGTCTTGTTTAACAGCAGATGATCCTCTGTTTTATATGAGATTCTTTTAATCCTTTTTTGTTCAATATCCATGACTGAATTATTTCTAGATTGCTATAAACACTCCCCCGGATCTACTATTCTTACATGCAAGGCTAGCTTAGTTCTGCATGGAAGCGGCCATTTAGGAGCACGATGACAGCCCGCCATGCATATTAATGAAGGTGCGCTACCTGAGCTCCTAATCTTACACAGAGCATGTAAGAGTGCAAAGGGTGTGTCTGAGAGCAGAGCTCTCGGAATATACATGCCCCCACAATGAAGTACAGCAGAAAGGCCAAAGAAATGAGCGAGACCACTCATAGGTGTCCGCATATCCCCAGCAACATTCCCCCACCTGTACAACAGCAATAGTAAATACAAATAAAATGAGCAGCCCCTTTTTTTATTAAGAAACTCATTAAAGCTAATCGTAGGTGTGCATGTGTGCCCATTGCTTAGCTACAGTTAATGCAGCTTAAATGGCTGAAGAGGATAACAAGGAAGATATATGCAAATTAAGTAGTATAGCAATAGTGTAGTGGGCAGAGCATTTGCCTTATGAGCGGGCATTCCTAATTCGAGTTCCACTGCAGCACATTCCATTTTCCATGTGAAATCAGTTTATGAACATTATTTTGCTGTATAACCTACTAAATAACATATAATTGTGAACTGGAGTATTGCATTAAATGCACATGTGAGGTGTCAGTGTCATAATGTTGCAAAGTCCCCAGATAAACACATGTGCCCCATACAGATGTACACAGGAATCATGGATACAAATGGAAGGTAAAATGTGTAATGAATGACAACTCCATACAGCTTCCAAATCCCCCACCTTCCCAAAAAACATTAGAGAGTACTGTCTAAATCAGTGCAATTGTAAGTAGGAGTAAGCACTAGTAAGCAAGTGTAAGCACCAATAAGCAGTAGTAAGCATATTTAAGCACTAGTAAGCGTGTTTAAGCCCGTTTGCACAGGGGTAAGCAATGAGCACACAGGTTAAGCAATACTAAAGCTAACTCTCTGTAAGTATATGTAACCGGAGGTTATCAGTGCTTACCATCACGCAAACCCATGTAAACCCGCTTACAACTGCACAAAAGTGCCTTAATCACTCTGTATCCAATGGCCCTTGTTCTGTCCATCAACGAAAAAAACAGCCTTGCAGGTTTTGAACCCAGGACCCTATACACTGTAATCACAGTAGTTCATCACCAAGCAATCACAGCAGTACAAAATAATGAGGTATCACCAAGCAAGTCCTCACTATAGTAAAATCAAACAGAACCTGTGAAAGGAATCAGTATACAGTCATATGTTCCATAACCCGCTACATAACATAGATATGTGAACTGGAGTACAGCAGTAAGCCCAGATATGAGGTGTAATTGTAATAGAGTGTTGAAGTCCCCAATAAAACACAAGGACCCCATACAGTTTATGTACACATGAATCATGGATACCAGGCATATATATATATATATATATATATATATATATATATATATATATATATGTATATATATATGTATATATATATGTATATATATATATATATATATATATATATATATATATATATATATGATGTAATGAATAATAAATCAATGCCAAAAAGAAAATGTAACGCAAAGTATAATGTAAGCAATGCTAAGCATTGCACAGGTTAGCGTCAGAGGTGTAAGCAATGTGTAGGCCAGCTAACTCAATGTGCCCAGTGGTATACCCCTTTAAACAATGCCAACCTTAGGTAAGCAGGTTTGCCCATAGAAAATGGCAGGAAAAGTCTCATATAGATTGTATGTAAATAAAAGCGTAATAGCCTGATAATAAAGGTCTATCTGCTGGACTGCATGTGTATACTCTGGTATCATATAGTATTGTTGATTTGCAATCAGGTAATAGTACTGCTGTATTAAGCACTGTTACCCACACTGTGCACCATAAATAGAATGTGTAGGAATGCCTGTATATGATTGGTATAATCCCCAGAGGCCATTTAGTACATCTGAGAGACACATAGACAGAAAACAGGGAAAAGGCAGACAACAAAACACAAATAGCACATGCAACTGAGACATGAACTGTTGTACTTTTAGCCACACAGCCATGGTTCGAATCCTGGCAGTGGTAATAGTCTGCATACAGAATCATACCCCATAACTGTACAGATATGTCCAGAATGTCCAGTAAAGTTGCCCATATCTGTTGCCTGTCAACCTGTCCCCCTGGGAAATCAGTGGGATGATCCCAGATGTACAGGCAACAAACAGGAAATACAACTGATTGACACACATCTAAGAGAACAAAGCTGCCACACCAGTAACTCCCCAAAGCCTTATGAGAGTAAGAAGCCACGTATGTCCCATTTACACCCCCATGTTTTCAAGCTGTGGCCAGAGTGTGTACAGTAACAGAGTGAGATATATGTGCATAATAGTAATGTGGAATTATGGTATTGTGTGTAGCAATATTCAGGTAGTGCTAACAAACATTTCTCCCACATGTCTGTCGGATACCAACACTGTGCCCAGAAATACGAGAATGATACCCTGTACTGGTACTGTTTACTTTGGTATTGTATGGCATTGTGACTGACGCAGTTGCTCTGAATAATAAGGTATTACTCATCACTGTCACCCATACTGTGCTACATAATATAACTGTCTAGGAAATCCTGTATAAGAGTGTTGAAATACAAGGTCAGAATGCAAAACCACAGGAGAATTATAAGACAGAAAACAGGAGATATACAGCAATATATATATATAGCACACACAACTCTGATGGACAGTGTTTAGGTTGTAGCAGACACAGCCATGGTCTGAATCCTGGGAGAGGAAGTTGGCTGCATATAGAATCATACCCCACAACTGTACAGATAAGACTAGAATGTCCAGTATATGGTCCCATATCTGCTGCTTGTCACTCTGTCCCCCTGGGAAGTCTGTGGGGTGATCCCATATGTTTAGGCAGATGTTTAGGCAGCAAGCAGGGAATACAACTGATTGTCACACATTTATGAGAACAAACCTATCACTCTAGCAACTCCTGAAACTGTTATGAGAGTAATAAGCCAAGTATGTCCTATCTACACCCCCATGTTGTCAATCTGTGACCAGACTGTATACAGTAACAGAGTGAGATGTATGTGTATAATACTAATGTGTAATCTGGAACTTTTTGTATGGCAACATTGAGGTAGTGCTAACAAACATTCCTCCCACAGGTACATCGGGATACGAACACCGTGCTGAGAAATAAAAACCTATATATATATATATATATATATATATATATATATATATATATATATATATATATATATATATATATATATATATATATATATATATGTATATATATAATTACATTCAGCAAACTATCCAGAACAGACATAATTCCCACAACAGGTATGTGAAGTATATATGCATGTAACTTACTGAATGAAGTACTTGGTCCATAATAATGGGATAAATGATGTTGAATTATTTATATGTGTGCCTTCAGGTGTTGTTTTAATGATATTCAACTGAACAACTGCTATGGGCAATAGTGTCTGTCTCTGTGGGTAGTGGGCCATAGCCATCAACTGTGCAGATCAGAGCTGACTGACAAGATGTAAGCCATCATAGTGAGTGTTGTGTAATGGGAAGTATGTATATTATGTGGCCAATAGCTGGTGGTGGAAGTAATGCCATTATGATGGACACATGGGATCCACAGCCCACCCCTTGCAGGATACTCAGGTTACTCTATAATGTAGCATGCAGTAATGCCATAGGTGTGTAATAGGGTTACCTGCAATCTGGTCCTACATATACCCCCCTAATGTCAGGCTGTGTCCATATGTGGCACCTGTCTATGTTGTAGCAAGGCAGAACAGTGCAGCTGTGCAGGAAGGTGCTGTGAGATTGTGGACCTGATGTCTGAATGTACCCCACATATATGTATGCATATGTGTACATATGTACACATATATAATATATAAACATATATATATATATATATATATATATATATATATATATATATATATATATATACATATATATATATATACATGTATATCCACAAGTATACAGATACCCATGTGTAGACATATATATGAGCACATATATACATCACATATATCTACACATATATAGATATATGTGTCTGCACGTCTACATATATATATATATACAAACACACACACAAACATATATGTATGCAAATACATGTCCCCTATATTACTACCACAGTGCTGCATGCTATGTGTGAGGAAACAGCACACATAGCAATACACACAGATATCTACAGCTGGCAGTGTGTGCAACATGGACGGGTATGTCACATGTTAACCACTTGTTGGGACCACATTGCCCTCGTCTGTGAAGTATGGAATAGAAATATGGGGAAGTATGGCAGGCTTAGTTGTGGAGGTGGTCAGGGTTGGTAGACATAGATGACAGTCTACAGGGGTGGTATGTGACACATGTGGTAGGTAAACACCCTGGATGGTGTGTGTGGTCTGTGATGTGGATGCCCCATGGGCTCCAATATGGACACAATGGGAACAAGCCTCCCACCCACTGCTACTCACAACAGCAGTCCACATCCTGAAGGTGCCTGGCCTAGAGGCTGAGCAGGAGGAGCATGTCGGCCCTGTGAATGCGTACTGGGTGCCTCAGAGTGATGTAGCTCATCCAACATGTGTCTGTGGAGCCCTTTATGGAACAGGTACTGGACCTGACCTCAGGGGATAGGAACATGTCTGTGTGTGCCCCCAGAGGGGGGACAACATCCCCTGGGTTGGTTCCACCTGTCGGTATTGCTGGACCAGTAAATGAGGAGGCCTCAGGTGGGACACACATGTGATGTGGACAGGTAACATGGGCAGATGGGTTTGGAGAGGTGGTTCTGCTGGGAAATAATACATATACATGCTATTGAGTCACTGTCATAGAACATATGTTGACAGTAATAGTCTACACAATCCTGGAATATGTCCAACAGCATGCATAGATATCCCCAATAACACAGAATGTCAGATGTGCAGCAATCACAAAGCAGCCATACCACAGGCATATATGGAACCATGGTGGCCTTGACAATGGCATGCAGGTAAATAGTCTGTAATAGGCCAGCAATGATAGTGTCCACACAGGGAACATGGCTACAAACACATTGCAGAAAGTGTGGTACAATACAATATCTGTCCCACTGGTAGGTAAGTTGTAGCCATACCTAAAGAGTTGTGTGTACAGTTTGTTGTTGCTGATATGGTGGGGGGTGACAGAAATTTTGATTAAGAACTGTGGTAACCTGTTTCCATCTTTATGTCTTTCAGCCAAGATGTCACATGCACATCTGCCAACATATTCAGCTGCTGAAAATGAAGTGCCGATCACGTTTTTAATCCAGCACTACCCTGCGCTGTTTAGCTGGGCTGCCCATGACCAGCAGGAGTGGACCACCCTGTGGAATGGCCTACTCCACAGGGTCAATGATGTCAGACTGCACAACCGCAGTTATGAGCAGGTCCGGCATCATTGTACTGACCTGCTTCACAATGCCCGTCAGCGTGCTGCTGCAGTCTGGGGAGATCACCTCACACAGGGGGGGCATGCCATCAGTCACCCCCCTGACACACATGTGGAGGAGCTCCTGGCCAGCCTCGTGGCACCTGTCCATCCAGCCAGCCACCAACCACCAGACACCTTTGTGGAGGTGGGTTCCACCCACACACTGGCCAAGGAACATTCGGGTAAGGCCACAGGGCACATCAGTAGACCACTATTGCATATACATCTGCATCGGTAAAGGTAGAGCATGCATATCTGACATGTCATAGGTATATTGTGTTGCTGCGTAGTAGTGATAAACAGATATCCATATGTGGTAATAATGTATAAACGTGCCATTGATGTATTGTAATACTGTACCCACCCTGTAGCACTGCCACAGGTGTGGCCACTGACATTGCATCTCTCACCCTGTTATGTAGATCCCTCCGGGATACTACCTAGGTAGCTGTCTGTAGCTGGTGAGTATGGTTTAGGTAGATGCTTGCCAACACACCGGGCATGTAATGGTGATGGTATATTTCATGCACACATCTAACATACCTACCCAGAATACATGCTGTACCTGTGCATGTATTGTTGCTGTGAAATGCACGACATCACAGGGATGACCATGATGGAGTAGTGGAAGGGTATGCCAGACACCTGCATGATAACTAACATCCTGTCACTGCAGAATGTGTCCACAAGGAGTAACATAATGGTGGGAGACATGGCCTACAGTAGGGATATGTTTGGAACAATACCCATATGCAGTGCAACACCAATGTATATACTGTAGGACAATGGCAACTGCTGCAGAGATGCACTATGGCATAAGGCATTACAGTAGTCAACATTATCAGATGGGACTAGGCTGTAACATGTGGTGTTCAGTATATGGCACACTGCAAAGTGACACACATGTGTAGGTCTTACTTGTCATGCATCTGCAAAAAGGCTGAAGGAGGGAGTGTGTCAACATGACACACCAGTGCACTGCAGCAGGGATCCTAAGGATGCTAAGAATGGCAGTATCTGCACATAGTCAGGTGCAGGACCTGTGGCAGACATAACCCTACCCTTACAGCAATAGTGATGGCAGTGTGTGAACACCAAGGGATGTGCACATGATTAGACCTTGCAATCATGCAGAGTAGGGGGACATGTGTAGGGCAAACTGAAAAAACACTGGCAATTGCAGATGGCCCACACTGGTATACCCCAGCCAGGAGTAGAGACTGCTGTAGTACACACAACAAGAGGTGCGTCAAACCATCATAGCACATATATGCCCATATAGAGTGCATGCATCGTGGTCATCATCCAAACACCTAACACATTCCATAGACACTGCATGTGAAAGTACAGGACATATGTCACATATTGGGCACATGTACTGTTAAGATATGTAGTGATGTGGTCCCAGTGCAGATCACGGATGGGTTCGCCATATCAGGAAGGATGTGTACACCACCCCATAGCCACAGTATGCTCTGATGGTTGTTAGTGTAAGAGTTTTTGATTGGTCATACATGGTCTGCGGATGTTGAGAGCTGTAAATCAGGCATCAGGCATTCACAAATGACATCTGTCCACATATCATCCCAGGTATGTGTTGCTGGAAAACATAGGGGCTGTGAGCATTAAAGCTGACATAACCAATGCAGTAGTACACATTCCGCAATGGGTTGTACACCTGTGAGGTGTAGTGCACAGTATATTGCAGAGTGCAGAACAGGTGCACAGAAATACCATGTTCGTAGTGGTATCCAGTGGAAGGAGCTTCACCTAGTGACAGTGCACATGCATCACACACACACATGTATACTGCTGCCAGCATGGATTGACTATAGCTGCACTGCATGCTGTCGGGTACCATATGTTCTGCATGTTGACAGATGGGTAATAGGAGGACTGTGTGTACTATCATTGTGCAACCTCACCTGTGTGTGTGTGTGTGTGTGTGTGTGTGTGTGTGTGTGTGTGTGTGTGTGTGTGTGTGTGTGTGTGTGTGTGTGTGTGTGTGTGTGTGTGTGTGTGTGTGTGCATCCTGGTGGTTACTTAGTTTGTCTGTAGGGTCACTCTGGTAAAGTGGAGTGTGGCTGATGCATGTAGAATGCATGTGTGCATGTGTGTGTTTGTGTGGGTGGCCATGTATGCACATGTGAGATTGTGAGGTGTTCATACAGCAGTACCTCCCTCTGGGACCATGCAGTACATGGACATGGACTGCCATATTACACACCAGGAATAACTGTCATGTGTGTAATCACAGGATAGCTGATAGTATAATATGGTCTGTACCATGGAACAGGCATCGAGAGGGAAGGTAGACACCAGGTACACCCTTAATATCACATTCAGCAGGGAGGTCACCTGCAACCCACATATGCAGCCCTACAGATGCATTGGGGAAGTACTAGTCAACACCAGGGAGTGTCTCCAAATATTACAGTTGTCACATGATAGGCTGAATGGGCAGCAGACCTGGCATGTACTGAGCATTACATACACATGCCACACCAGTGCATGATATTATGGATAGAGCATAATAGCCCACATTTATAGGGGCCATGCTCATGATGTCCGGACATACAGAGGGTGCATACTGAATGACAGCAGTGAGACCATGTAAAACCACTACACACAGGTCAGGCAGGTAATGTAGTAACAGGTCTTGTGGTGTGACTGCTTGTGTAGGCATTTAGAGGACTAATATGTTAAAGAGTGGTATCAATGTGTGTATGTTAACAAGTGTGATGCAGGATGGGATACCACATGGACATATACATGGGACTGTCTGTAAAGGCATGGACAGGTAGGTATTACGGATGTCTTGCGTGTGTGTGTGTGTGTGTGTGTGTGTGTGTGTGTGTGTGTGTGTGTGTGTGTGTGTGTGTGTGTGTGTGTGTGTACTGTTAGGCAATGCTGTACAGATTTTAATGTTCTTTTATTGTTTTCCCCACAGGTGGCGTGGTGGGTCAGGGTCCCTCCTGCATGCAGTCTGATGTTGGTGTCCATACAAACACCAAAGATGACAACAGTACTGTTGAGGCACATATGGGGTTGTCAGGGGCTGACACTGCATCAATATTTGACATCACCAGTGGCCATAGCGGAGGGACAACTGGCGTTTGGTGGCAGTGTAACTATGCCTACTGTGTCCGGTCACAGCAGGCATAGCCAGATGTCTGGCAGGGCACCACATAGGCAGATGTCCCAGGGTGCTCATGGTAGGGCTGCTGGACATCATGCTCCTGGCAGAGGTGACATAGCTGGTACCAGCAGGTGCATGTTTCAGGCTGTCATGGCAGCACAGGCGCATATGGAATGTTACACTAGACAGGACCTGAGGCTGCAGAGGGCTGCTTTCGCATCTGTAAGTGACAACATCCGTGAACTGTCTGGTGCCATCCGTGCTTATACCGATCTCATGGATAGATGGCATGCTGAGATGATGGCCCTCATCGGCTGTGGTGTGTCTGTGCTTCAACGTGAGGTGGGGATGCAATGATAGCTGCGTGCACATGGGCCAGCATCACCAACAGCTGTCAATCAACATGGACATGCTAGAACACCAAGGGACTCCCATAGTGGCAGTACCACCCCGGCAGTGCTAAGCTGGGAGCAAACCTGAGCCACAGGGCTCCAATGCGCTTACTGTATGCCTGACATGCACCCCTGTGATGTCAGCTAACTCCTAGGCTTGCACCAAGCTATTCCTGCTCTTACTCTGTTGGGAGCTGACTAGCATGCAGGGGAAATCTGAGATTCACTATGATTCCCCTCATTTGCACAGGATTGTCTTCTAACGCATAGTTACATGTCCCGCACTGAGCCTCCCCCCTTAGCAACCACTATTCACTGGTCATGTTGTCTTCTGCCTGCCATTGACTATAATGGCATAATAGTGATTTTAGTTAGAATGCTTATTTTAGATTTATTTTCTTATTTTCCTCCTGATCCCGTTAGAGTGGGCTGCCCTAAACTTAAAACAGCTGAGATCGGCTAAAATAAATGAAATGTTAATTTTTTTTTAAACTGTTTTCCATGCCAATAGCCTTATACTTGGCCATTGGCATGCTTTCAGAATGATATCCATCCTTTACTTGGAGCTGTCATGGCTCCATTTTGGAATTTGCAGAAATGTACTCCGTTACTGGCGGAGTACATTTCTCCAGATTACACTAGTCCTGCACTGCCGGTTTCCAGCTTCCTGGATCACAAATTTACCTCATTTGCAGGGATTTCTCCTGCAAATGAGGTAATTTGCATACAGGGGCTGAGTCCATGCCGGACTAGTGCAGGGGTGCTCATGCACACCCGTACAGGTTATTCCTGGATTGCACGGCAGACATATTGTCTGCTGGAGTTCCATCACTAATCCGGCACACCGTGCAAGGCGTACAGAATCTGGGGGACTGTCTACATCAATTCCACTATATAATTTATATATTGTTAGAGGGCATCTTATTGGTCTAGAGTTCTTAGGTTGGCTTCAAGGTTTACTCTTTAGGAAGAGTTTTTTTTTTCTTTTTGTTAACCAGGAGGATGTCTATTTAGAGTGCTCATATGTGTAATTTTTACTCAGAGCTTAATCTTTGTGTAACTATTATAACACCATTGGCCAAAGATTTGGCCTAAACCTGGGTCCAGAATTTTCCAGTTAGGAGCTTTTCTTAATTTTTTTCTCAGTTTTTATGTCTGTCACTTCCTCCCATTTCATATTCTCTACAGTAGAGCATTTCACTTTTTATTTTAGCTCGTGTATCCATTGGGCATATTTGTTAGGGTCAACAGCTTCTTTATCTCTTTCATCTTTGTTATGTTCACCAGGATCTTTATAAATGCTTCTGCAAAATGTAATGCAAGAACTGTTTGGGTCATCAATTAATTGCTTGTTTTGTATTTTCCTTTGCAGATGGCTCCCTGTCCTCTTTAGTAGCAGGTGCTAACCCTAATCCTAATGCTGCCCTTCCTGCAACACTAACCCTACGTTACCTTGACAAAAACATTCCTGTAACACTGTCACTACATAAGACACACTTGGACACACATTCACAAATACACACAGACAGCACTATGTCTATACCTTAACCTAACCCTGATCCTAACCCTAAAATACACACACTCGCACAAAATCATACAACACCTGTCCTTCACTCATCCCTGATTCTAACCTTAAGTCACACACACACACACACACACACACACACACACACACACACACACACACACACACACACACACACATGTGCATGCACACGCACACGTGCATACGTGCGCGCACGCACACACACACACACACACACACACACACACACACACACACACACACACACACACACACACACACACACCTCCAACCCTACTTACTTGTCTTGACATTACACACCATCGACATTTCCACCTCATGGCTATCCATACCATCAACATTGCATCACACCACCTGCATTTGTCAATGAAATGGCATTTGAGAAAATGCAGAAGACTTATATACATATGTATGTATACACACACACATATATATATATATATATATATATATATATATATATATATATATATATATATATATGGTTTACTATTAAATTTTCGAATGTAACTCCGTCGATTGCACTTTCATCGAACCGGAAAGTCGAACACAGCAATGTCGAACTCCAAAAGCCAACCTAGGAACGGGTTTTAACATGGGTCGAGATAGGTGTTCACTGCTATTGCTGAACTATAAACCTCACCCCTATCTCGACCCATGTTAAAACCTGTTTCTATGTTGGCTTTTGGAGTTCGACATTACCTTTTTCGACTTTCTGTATTCAACAAAAGTGCAGTCGATGAAGTTACATTCGAAAATTTGATAGTGAACCATATCTTTATATATATATATATATATATATATATATATATATATATATATATATATATCCAGTTCAAAGGGCAAAAAGTCACACTAACAAACCATTTAGGAAAAACTACAAGGGCGGCCCAGCCAAGCTAGATTAGTCACTGTGCAATACTTTAAATCTCCTGCAGAAGAGCCCCTTGGGATATATGTAAATGACCTTTTAAATAAATACAAATGTTTAAATACATGGCTTCTGAATACCCATGACTTTTTTCTATTTTAAGTCCTTACTCACATGATCCAGATAATAAATCCAAACCCTACTAGCTGTAGGCGTGCTATGTTTCATCCTTTTTCCTGAGCACATCAGCACAGTGGATTGCTTGGCCATACTTTGGGAACAGAGAGCATTATCCAAGCTTAATGTCAATAAACAGTATGGTGCCTGCAATAAATCCCAAATAACAATCAAACCAAATGGAAGAAAGGTCACACAGACAAGCCATTTAATAAAAACTAAAGAAATGCCCGGCCCCCAGCTGTGTTAGAGTAAAACCTCCTCTAGTGGAGGCCCATGGAATGTATGTAAATGACCTGTCTTTAACATGCAGGGGAAATTTAATCCAGAGATTTGAGAGGTGTTGGGTTATGTACCTGTGTCTCCACTGTGCTTCGTTTATCGGTTGGTGAAGATTTAGGTCATTGATTTGAGTCTTGCTGGGGATTGGACTTGCAGATAAACAGGAGGTCCAGGAGATCTGAGAAGTAAATGCTAAAAAGGAAATGTCCTAGCACTGAGTCCCATGGGTCACCACTAGTCACCTTCATACTTTCTGATGAGGCACTTGCAACTCTCACTGCGTGGGTAATGCCCTTCAGCCAGTTTGCTAACCATCTTAACATATATGGGTCAATTTGTAAAGCATTTATCTTTTGTATGATGGTGTCAAAGCCATAGCCAGGTTAGGATATGTTACATGCACTGCATAGCCAGTGTTGGCAGTCTCCGTAATCTTAGTATACAAATGGAATATATATATTTATATATATATATATATATATATATATATATATATATATATATATATATATATATATATATATATATATTATATCCTTATATATAAAAGGACATAGACAAATAGACAGATAAATTAAAGAAAGACAGACAGATACATTTTGCTATGATTAGGATCACTGTGACAGGAGTTGTTTTAGTCAATAAATAAGACATTTTATTATGAGTGAAATCATCATGGTAGGTGGTGTTTTAATAAATAAATACATTTTATTATGACTGGAATCACAGTGTCAGCTGTTGTTGAAATAAATACATTTTATTATGACTGGAATCACTGTGTCAGCTGTTGTTAAAATAAATACATTTTATTATGACTGGAATCACTGTGTCAGCTATTGTTGAAATAAATACATTTTATTACAGCTGGAATGATTGTGTCAGTTGTTGTTTCACAGATATTATATTTCTGGACATTGTTGTTGCCATTGTTGCTCTTGTTGATGTTGTGAATACTGTCATTGCTGCTGCGATTTGTGGTTGCTTGTAGAGTGCACGATTAATTGCGGTTCTTCTGCCTTCCACTCCTGCTTGAAAATGTATCCTTTGGCACTGTCATCCTTATACCAATTGTAGTTTGAATATCCATTTCCTTAACCGATGATAAAAAATTGTTCATGTAGACAAAGATTTTGAAGTACCCATTTCTCTGTGTTTGAACCGGTAAGATGAAATGATGCATTGCTTATGTTTCCAGACTTCATTTTGTGGATCAAACAAGCTGGTTTTGTTTGATTTGGTTATGATGGTTATGTATCTATTCAGGATTTGTTTGTGTGTGTTTTTTCAGTTAATGATTTCCATTTGATTACAGTTTTAGGTATATAGTGTTTTCTGATGGAAAACTTCATAGGGATACCATGTGATTTTTTTTTTCTTGCTGACAAGTATTGACTTATACATTGTCCTACTGCAAGTTCTTTATTAAATCACAAAGTTGTTTGCAGAATGTGCTCTAAGAGGATTGGCAATGGAGCACTCAATAGTAAGGACTGTTTTATTGTATCAGAGTGAACCAGAAATCCTTGGTTTAGAATAAATCTTTGACCAGCAATAGAAACAATGCGCTTTTCCATCAGACAGAAACAAGACTTGGGATGTCCTTGCCCCTTCAATGTTTAGGATCATAGGTGAATGCTAGGTTAACTGCCCTGCAGGTCCACTTTAAGCATAACCAATAGCTTGATGTTAGAATTAAACCCTGTATCTTGTGTCTTTGAGATAAAGACCTAATCCATTATGCTAACCCCACCTATTCATTCCAGACTCAAAGCTAAACCCAAGCAAAGCATTTGAGACTATCTCTTTTTCAGTGTTAGCTTCATAACATTGAAGGGAGGATGCACCAAGTGTTGTTTCTTTCTGACATTTTCTATTTGGTGGCTTCATCCTCCTTAGTTGCTGTGTTCTTGTCTGTCTTGGTGCTTTTCCATCAGCTCAAATTATTCCTTCAGTTGCTTTTCTGTTATGAAGCAGAAATAAAATAGCCTATTAAGATAGGCATAGTTTCTCACCAAAATTCCATCTCAAGAATGAACATCCAGCTTGCCCTTTACTGTCATCTTGCAATCAAAGTTCATCCATATTTGTATCACTTTATACCTCTGACCTCTGAGATTTCAGCCCTTACACAGTGCCTAACATTCTAAACACAGTCCTTATAGTCAGGAACTATACAAAACCTTTGAAAATTTCCATCCTTCAACAATCCTTTGATGGCACTTTTAGTAAGTGTTGACTTGCATTAATCACAATGCAATTAAAGAGTGAAGAACAGAAAACACTATTCATATACATGTTTTCAAGTAGAACCTTATTCAATACAAATGAAAATGTAGTACTATATATGTATTTGTACATTATGAATGAGCATGCATATCTGACATGTCATAGGTATATTGTGTTGCTGCGTAGTAGTGATAAACAGATATCCATATGTGGTAATAATGTATAAACGTGCCATTGATGTATTGTAATACTGTACCCACCCTGTAGCACTGCCACAGGTGTGGCCACTGACATTGCATCTCTCACCCTGTTATGTAGATCCCTCCGGGATACTACCTAGGTAGCTGTCTGTAGCTGGTGAGTATGGTTTAGGTAGATGCTTGCCAACACACCGGGCATGTAATGGTGATGGTATATTTCATGCACACATCTAACATACCTACCCAGAATACATGCTGTACCTGTGCATGTATTGTTGCTGTGAAATGCACGACATCACAGGGATGACCATGATGGAGTAGTGGAAGGGTATGCCAGACACCTGCATGATAACTAACATCCTGTCACTGCAGAATGTGTCCACAAGGAGTAACATAATGGTGGGAGACATGGCCTACAGTAGGGATATGTTTGGAACAATACCCATATGCAGTGCAACACCAATGTATATACTGTAGGACAATGGCAACTGCTGCAGAGATGCACTATGGCATAAGGCATTACAGTAGTCAACATTATCAGATGGGACTAGGCTGTAACATGTGGTGTTCAGTATATGGCACACTGCAAAGTGACACACATGTGTAGGTCTTACTTGTCATGCATCTGCAAAAAGGCTGAAGGAGGGAGTGTCAACATGACACACCAGTGCACTGCAGCAGGGATCCTAAGGATGCTAAGAATGGCAGTATCTGCACATAGTCAGGTGCAGGACCTGTGGCAGACATAACCCTACCCTTACAGCAATAGTGATGGCAGTGTGTGAACACCAAGGGATGTGCACATGATTAGACCTTGCAATCATGCAGAGTAGGGGGACATGTGTAGGGCAAACTGAACAAACACTGGCAATTGCAGATGGCCCACACTGGTATACCCCAGCCAGGAGTAGAGACTGCTGTAGTACACACAACAAGAGGTGCGTCAAACCATCGTAGCACATATATGCCCATATGGAGTGCATGCATCGTGGTCATCATCCAAACACCTAACACATTCCATAGACACTGCATGTGAAAGTACAGGACATATGTCACATATTGGGCACATGTACTGTTAAGATATGTAGTGATGTGGTCCCAGTGCAGATCACGGATGGGTTCGCCATATCAGGAAGGATGTGTACACCACCCCATAGCCACAGTATGCTCTGATGGTTGTTAGTGTAAGAGTTTTTGATTGGTCATACATGGTCTGCAGATGTTGAGAGCTGTAAATCAGGCATCAGGCATTCACAAATGACATCTGTCCACATATCATCCCAGGTATGTGTTGCTGGAAAACATAGGGGCTGTGAGCATTAAAGCTGACATAACCAATGCAGTAGTACACATTCCGCAATGGGTTGTACACCTGTGAGGTGTAGTGCACAGTATATTGCAGAGTGCAGAACAGGTGCACAGAAATACCATGTTCGTAGTGGTATCCAGTGGAAGGAGCTTCACCTAGTGACAGTGCACATGCATCACACACACACATGTATACTGCTGCCAGCATGGATTGACTATAGCTGCACTGCATGCTGTCGGGTACCATATGTTCTGCATGTTGACAGATGGGTAATAGGAGGACTGTGTGTACTATCATTGTGCAACCTCACCTGTGTGTGTGTGTGTGTGTGTGTGTGTGTGTGTGTGTGTGTGTGTGTGTGTGTGTGTGTGTGTGTGTGTGTGTGCATCCTGGTGGTTACTTAGTTTGTCTGTAGGGTCACTCTGGTAAAGTGGAGTGTGGCTGATGCATGTAGAATGCATGTGTGCATGTGTGTGTTTGTGTGGGTGGCCATGTATGCACATGTGAGATTGTGAGGTGTTCATACAGCAGTACCTCCCTCTGGGACCATGCAGTACATGGACATGGACTGCCATATTACACACCAGGAATAACTGTCATGTGTGTAATCACAGGATAGCTGATAGTATAATATGGTCTGTACCATGGAGCAGGCATCGAGAGGGAAGGTAGACACCAGGTACACCCTTAATATCACATTCAGCAGGGAGGTCACCTGCAACCCACATATGCAGCCCTACAGATGCATTGGGAAGTACTAGTCAACACCAGGGAGTGTCTCCAAATATTACAGTTGTCACATGATAGGCTGAATGGGCAGCAGACCTGGCATGTACTGAGCATTACATACACATGCCACACCAGTGCATGATATTATGGATAGAGCATAATAGCCCACATTTATAGGGGCCATGCTCATGATGTCCGGACATACAGAGGGTGCATACTGAATGACAGCAGTGAGACCATGTAAAACCACTACACACAGGTCAGGCAGGTAATGTAGTAACAGGTCTTGTGGTGTGACTGCTTGTGTAGGCATTTAGAGGACTAATATGTTAAAGAGTGGTATCAATGTGTGTATGTTAACAAGTGTGATGCAGGATGGGATACCACATGGACATATACGTGGGACTGTCTGTAAAGGCATGGACAGGTAGGTATTACGGATGTGCGTGCGCGTGTGTGTGTGTGTGTGTGTGTGTGTGTGTGTGTGTGTGTGTGTGTGTGTGTGTGTGTGTGTGTGTACTGTTAGGCAATGCTGTACAGATTTTAATGTTCTTTTATTGTTTTCCCCCACAGGTGGCGTGGTGGGTCAGGGTCCCTCCTGCATGCAGTCTGATGTTGGTGTCCATACAAACACCAAAGATGACAACAGTACTGTTGAGGCACATATGGGGTTGTCAGGGGCTGACACTGCACCAATATTTGACATCACCAGTGGCCATAGCGGGGGGACAACTGGCGTTTGGTGGCAGTGTAACTATGCCTACTGTGTCCGGTCACAGCAGGCATAGCCAGATGTCTGGCAGGGCACCACATAGGCAGATGTCCCAGGGTGCTCATGGTAGGGCTGCTGGACATCATGCTCCTGGCAGAGGTGACATAGCTGGTACCAGCAGGTGCATGTTTCAGGCTGTCATGGCAGCACAGGCGCATATGGAATGTTACACTAGACAGGACCTGAGGCTGCAGAGGGCTGCTTTCGCATCTGTAAGTGACAACATCCGTGAACTGTCTGGTGCCATCCGTGCTTATACCGATCTCATGGATAGATGGCATGCTGAGATGATGGCCCTCATCAGCTGTGGTGTGTCTGTGCTTCAACGTGAGGTGGGGATGCAATGATAGCTGCGTGCACATGGGCCAGCATCACCAACAGCTGTCAATCAACATGGACATGCTAGAACACCAAGGGACTCCCATAGTGGCAGTACCACCCCGGCAGTGCTAAGCTGGGAGCAAACCTGAGCCACAGGGCTCCAATGCGCTTACTGTATGCCTGACATGCACCCCTGTGATGTCAGCTAACTCCTAGGCTTGCACCAAGCTATTCCTGCTCTTACTCTGTTGGGAGCTGACTAGCATGCAGGGGAAATCTGAGATTCACTATGATTCCCCTCATTTGCACAGGATTGTCTTCTAGCATAGTTACATGTCCCGCACTGAGCCTCCCCCCTTAGCAACCACTATTCACTGGTCATGTTGTCTTCTGCCTGCCATTGACTATAATGGCATAATAGTGATTTTAGTTAGAATGCTTATTTTAGATTTATTTTCTTATTTTCCTCCTGATCCCGTTAGAGTGGGCTGCCCTAAACTTAAAACAGCTGAGATCGGCTAAAATAAATGAAATGTTAATTTTTTTTTAAACTGTTTTCCATGCCAATAGCCTTATACTTGGCCATTGGCATGCTTTCAGAATGATATCCACCCTTTACTTGGAGCTGTCATGGCTCCATTTTGGAATTTGCAGAAATGTACTCCGTTACTGGCGGAGTACATTTCTCCAGATTACACTAGTCCTGCACTGCCGGTTTCCAGCTTCCTGGATCACAAATTTACCTCATTTGCAGGGATTTCTCCTGCAAATGAGGTAATTTGCATACAGGGGCTGAGTCCATGCCGGACTAGTGCAGGGGTGCTCATGCACACCCCTACAGGTTATTCCTGGATCGCACGGCAGACATATTGTCTGCTGGAGTTCCATCACTAATCCGGCACACCGTGCAAGGCGTACAGAATCTGGGGGACTGTCTACATCAATTCCACTATATAATTTATATATTGTTAGAGGGCATCTTATTGGTCTAGAGTTCTTAGGTTGGCTTCAAGGTTTACTCTTTAGGAAGAGTTTTTTTTTTCTTTTTGTTAACCAGGAGGATGTCTATTTAGAGTGCTCATATGTGTAATTTTTACTCAGAGCTTAATCTTTGTGTAACTATTATAACACCATTGGCCAAAGATTTGGCCTAAACCTGGGTCCAGAATTTTCCAGTTAGGAGCTTTTCTTAATTTTTTTCTCAGTTTTTATGTCTGTCACTTCCTCCCATTTCATATTCTCTACAAGGGCGGCCCAGCCAAGCTAGATTAGTCACTGTGCAATACTTTAAATCTCCTGCAGAAGAGCCCCTTGGGATATATGTAAATGACCTTTTAAATAAATACAAATGTTTAAATACATGGCTTCTGAATACCCATGACTTTTTTCTATTTTAAGTCCTTACTCACATGATCCAGATAATAAATCCAAACCCTACTAGCTGTAGGCGTGCTATGTTTCATCCTTTTTCCTGAGCACATCAGCACAGTGGATTGCTTGGCCATATTTTGGGAACAGAGAGCATTATCCAAGCTTAATGTCAATAAACAGTATGGTGCCTGCAATAAATCCCAAATAACAATCAAACCAAATGGAAGAAAGGTCACACAGACAAGCCATTTAATAAAAACTAAAAGAAATGCCCGGCCCCCAGCTGTGTTAGAGTAAAACCTCCTCTAGTGGAGGCCCATGGAATGTATGTAAATGACCTGTCTTTAACATGCAGGGGAAATTTAATCCAGAGATTTGAGAGGTGTTGGGTTATGTACCTGTGTCTCCACTGTGCTTCGTTTATCGGTTGGTGAAGATTTAGGTCATTGATTTGAGTCTTGCTGGGGATTGGACTTGCAGATAAACAGGAGGTCCAGGAGATCTGAGAAGTAAATGCTAAAAAGGAAATGTCCTAGCACTGAGTCCCATGGGTCACCACTAGTCACCTTCATACTTTCTGATGAGGCACTTGCAACTCTCACTGCGTGGGTAATGCCCTTCAGCCAGTTTGCTAACCATCTTAACATATATGGGTCAATTTGTAAAGCATTTATCTTTTGTATGATGGTGTCAAAGCCATAGCCAGGTTAGGATATGTTACATGCACTGCATAGCCAGTGTTGGCAGTCTCCGTAATCTTAGTATACAAATGGAATATATATATTTATATATATATATATATATATATATATATATATATATATATATATATATATATATATATTATATCCTTATATATAAAAGGACATAGACAAATAGACAGATAAATTAAAAGAAAGACAGACAGATACATTTTGCTATGATTAGGATCACTGTGACAGGAGTTGTTTTAGTCAATAAATAAGACATTTTATTATGAGTGAAATCATCATGGTAGGTGGTGTTTTAATAAATAAATACATTTTATTATGACTGGAATCACAGTGTCAGCTGTTGTTGAAATAAATACATTTTATTATGACTGGAATCACTGTGTCAGCTGTTGTTAAAATAAATACATTTTATTATGACTGGAATCACTGTGTCAGCTATTGTTGAAATAAATACATTTTATTACAGCTGGAATGATTGTGTCAGTTGTTGTTTCACAGATATTATATTTCTGGACATTGTTGTTGCCATTGTTGCTCTTGTTGATGTTGTGAATACTGTCATTGCTGCTCTGCGATTTGTGGTTGCTTGTAGAGTGCACGATTAATTGCGGTTCTTCTGCCTTCCACTCCTGCTTGAAAATGTATCCTTTGGCACTGTCATCCTTATACCAATTGTAGTTTGAATATCCATTTCCTTAACCGATGATAAAAAATTGTTCATGTAGACAAAGATTTTGAAGTACCCATTTCTCTGTGTTTGAACCGGTAAGATGAAATGATGCATTGCTTATGTTTCCAGACTTCATTTTGTGGATCAAACAAGCTGGTTTTGTTTGATTTGGTTATGATGGTTATGTATCTATTCAGGATTTGTTTGTGTGTGTTTTTTCAGTTAATGATTTCCATTTGATTACAGTTTTAGGTATATAGTGTTTTCTGATGGAAAACTTCATAGGGATACCATGTGATTTTTTTTTCTTGCTGACAAGTATTGACTTATACATTGTCCTACTGCAAGTTCTTTATTAAATCACAAAGTTGTTTGCAGAATGTGCTCTAAGAGGATTGGCAATGGAGCACTCAATAGTAAGGACTGTTTTACTGTATCAGAGTGAACCAGAAATCCTTGGTTTAGAATAAATCTTTGACCAGCAATAGAAACAATGCGCTTTTCCATCAGACAGAAACAAGACTTGGGATGTCCTTGCCCCTTCAATGTTTAGGATCATAGGTGAATGCTAGGTTAACTGCCCTGCAGGTCCACTTTAAGCATAACCAATAGCTTGATGTTAGAATTAAACCCTGTATCTTGTGTCTTTGAGATAAAGACCTAATCCATTATGCTAACCCCACCTATTCATTCCAGACTCAAAGCTAAACCCAAGCAAAGCATTTGAGACTATCTCTTTTTCAGTGTTAGCTTCATAACATTGAAGGGAGGATGCACCAAGTGTTGTTTCTTTCTGACATTTTCTATTTGGTGGCTTCATCCTCCTTAGTTGCTGTGTTCTTGTCTGTCTTGGTGCTTTTCCATCAGCTCAAATTATTCCTTCAGTTGCTTTTCTGTTATGAAGCAGAAATAAAATAGCCTATTAAGATAGGCATAGTTTCTCACCAAAATTCCATCTCAAGAATGAACATCCAGCTTGCCCTTTACTGTCATCTTGCAATCAAAGTTCATCCATATTTGTATCACTTTATACCTCTGACCTCTGAGATTTCAGCCCTTACACAGTGCCTAACATTCTAAACACAGTCCTTATAGTCAGGAACTATACAAAACCTTTGAAAATTTCCATCCTTCAACAATCCTATGATGGCACTTTTAGTAAGTGTTGACTTGCATTAATCACAATGCAATTAAAGAGTGAAGAACAGAAAACACTATTCATATACATGTTTTCAAGTAGAACCTTATTCAATGCAAATGAAAATGTAGTACTATATATGTATTTGTACATTATGAATGAGAAGTTGTGCACTGAAGACCATCCATCCCCATTCAGTTAGGACAGAGTACTTTGGAAAAGTGGTTTCACCTATAGCATCTCATTTTATCTTATTGTGAGCTATTTTAATCATAAACTCACATGATAACTAATAATTAATAACATGAATTAATAAAACTAAATGCACTTGATTAAGGTTTATATGTATGTAGTTTATGTATATATCCATGTTTGCAAGCATGAGTTGTCTATGTCCAAGCATAAATATGTGTGCACATTCAAATGTGTGCATGTTTGTTATGTATATGCATTGATGCATATACACAGTTGCACTTGTGCATGCATGTGCACAAGCATGTTAGTGTATGCGTGTGTGTGCGTGCGTGTGTGTGTGTGTGTGTGTGTGTGTGTGTGTGTGTGTGTGTGTGTGTGTGTGTGTGTGTGTGTGTGTGTGTGTGTGTGTGTGTGTGTGTGTGTGTGTGTCTGTGCCTGTTGTTATCTGAACATGTGTATAGTGTATCTACAGTAATGTCATATTACTGTTGTCACCTCAATGTATGCTTTATTTACCAAACCTATTTAATAAGGTTTACTATCATTAATTCGAAAATAAAAACAAATCATGTCTTTATTTTCGAAGTGTTACATCGGAAATGAACATTTCCGAATCCACCTAACCTCGAAAACAAGGGTGTATTGTCGAAAATGTCGCTCGCGACATTTACGCAATACACAGCAAACAACCTTCCCATAACCACCTACCTACCTAACCGACACACAGTTAAGCAGGGGCTGTGCCCCACACCCCTAACTTAATATTCCAACTCCGAGATCGCACTACAGTGAGGAAAGGGATGTATTTCCCTAACCACTGTACCGATCCGCTCCATGAGACGTTGGAATTGCGAATGCACAGTCCATTCGCAATGGCAACGTTCGCTCACATCACCTGCCGCAATATGAAGTATTCGAACATCTGATGTTTGAATACTTCATAGCCGTGCAAATGCACGTCGGCATTGTGATAGTAAACCATTTAATAACTATACATTTAATTAAACTGACTATCCCTGCTGGTCAAAACATTACAGTATTAGTATTCATAACACTTCAAACCTTTGAAAAATCCAAAAAACAACAAAGGGGATGTCTTCTGTTGCTTTCTTGGTAGATCTGCAAAATGTGACCTCCAGTCATTTTTATACAAATAGCTAAATAATTTACTTAATTTTAAGGAAACCTTACATACAACCTTCAAATTTGTTTGTTGATAAAAATAATAATAATAATAATATATTCTAGTACATTTATTGTGAGTGGTATGACAAGTAGCACACTTGCCTTTGGTGTGGAAGGCTCTGGGTTCTATTTCCTTGCCAGTTGATTGGATTGATGACACTGCCAGGTAGTATAAGGGGAGTGCTGCACTGCTGACTGTGTTACCCTTCATGTGAGAATTTAAACCAAAGTTCTATCTGTTTGAGTTGGTAGTACTTCAGGTGATATAAATGATCCACAGCACCTAACGAGAAGAGTAGGAAAAGTTCCCCGATGCCCTGGCCAAATTTACCTGGTTAGTATAATTAACACCTTGGGTCTACACTAAAAAGAGTCCACTAGCTCAATGGGAATAACCTGGTCAACAAAAGAAAAAGAAAAAGAAATAAATAAATGAAAAAAATTCATTATTAGACCTTCATAGAATATATACATGGTAGAATAAAAGTATTCCAGTGAAGGCTCTTACAGCTCATCCTGTGTCTCATTGTTATACCAAGGAGCTGATTACTGTCAAATAGGAAGTAATGTGGGTTACTGTTAAACACGGTGCTGTGATTACCAAGGAGCTGATTACTGTCACATAGGAAGTAATGTGGGTTACTGATAAACACGGTGCTGTGATTACCAAGGAACTGATTACTGTCACATAGGAAGTAATGTGGGTTACTGTTAAACACGGTGCTGTGATTACCAAGGAGCTGATTACTGTCACATAGGAAGTAATGTGGGTTACTGGTAAACACGGTGCTGTGATTACCAAGGAGCTGATTACTGTAATATAGGAAGTAATGTGGGTTACTGGTAAACACGGTGCTGTGATTACCAAGGAGCTGATTACTGTCACATAGGAAGTAATGTGGGTTACTGGTAAACACGGTGCTGTGATTACCAAGGAGCTGATTACTGTCACACAGGAAGTAATGTGGGTTACTGTTAAACATGGTGCTGTGATTACCAAGGAGCTGATTACTGTCAAATAGGAAGTTATGTGGGTTACTAGTAAACACGGTGCTGTGATTACCAAGGAGGTGATCACTGTCACATAGGAAGTAATGTGGGTTACTGTTAAACACGGTGCTGTGATTACCAAGGACCTGATTACTGTCATATAGGAAGAAATGTGGGTTACTGTTAAACACGGTGCTGTCATCACCAAGGAGCTGATTACTGTCACATAGGAAGTAATGTGGGTTACTGGTAAACACGGTGCTGTGATTAACAAGGAGCTGATTACTGTCACATAGGAAGTAATGTGGGTTACTGGTAAACACGGTGCTGTGATTACCAAGGACCTGATTACGGTCACATAGGAAGTAATGTGGGTTACTGGTAAACATGGTGCTGTGATTACCAAGGAACTGATTACTGTCATATAGGAAGTAATGTGGGTTACTGGCTAACACGGATCTGTGATTACCAAGGAGCTGATTACTGTCACATAGTAAGTAATGTGGGTTACTGTTAAACACGGTGCTGTGATTACCAAGGAGCTGATTACTGTCATATAGGAAGTAATGTGGGTTACTGGTAAACACGGTGGTGTGATTATCAAGGAGCTGATTACTGTCCCATAGGAAGTAATGTGGGTTACTATTAAACATGGTGCTGTGATTACCAAGGAGCTGATTACTGTCATATAGGAAGTAATGTGGGATACTGTTAAACACGATGCTGTGATTACCAAGGAGCTGATTACTGTCACATAGAAAGTAATGTGGGCTACTGGTAAACACGGTGCTGTGATTATCAAGGAGCTGATTACTGTCATAAAGGAATTAATGTGGGTTACTGGTAAACATGGTGCTGTGATTACCAAGGAGCTGATTACTGTCACATAGGAAGTAATGTGGGTTACTGGTAAACACGGTGCTGTGATTACCAAGGAGCTGATTACTGTCACATAGGAAGTAATGTGGGTTACTGGTAAACACGGTGCTGTGATTACCAAGGAGCTGATTACTGTCACATAGTAAGTAATGTGGGTTACTGGTAAACACGGTGCTGTGATTACCAAGGAGCTGATTACTGTCACATAGGAAGTAATGTGGGTTACTGTTAACCACGGTGCTGTGATTACCAAACAGCTGATTACTGTCATATAGGAAGTAATGTGGGTTACTGGTAAACACGGTGCTGTGATTACCAAGGAGCTGATTACTGTCACATAGGAAGTAATGTGGGTTACTGGTAAACACGGTGCTGTGATTACCAAGGAGCTGATTACTGTCACATAGGAAGTAATGTGGTTTACTGGTAAACACGGTGCTGTGATTACCAAGGAGCTGATTACTGTCACATAGTTTCATAGGTTCATAGGTTCATAGGTTCATAGGTTGGTACTAGGCTATCAGCCCTAGGGCCTATACAAGCCTAGCCATAACAATTCCCTGGCTATTTCTTCCCACATTATTTACTTTCCTGGAAGTAATGTGGGTTACTGGTAAACACGGTGCTGTGATTACCAAGGAGCTGATTACTGTCATATAGGAAGTAAAGTGGGTTACTGTTAAACACGGTTCTGTGATTACCAAGGAGCTGATTACTGTCACATAAGAAGTAATGTGGGTTACTGGTAAACAAGGTGCTGTGATTACCAAGGAGCTGATTACTGACACATAGGAAGTAATGTGGGTTACTGGTAAACATGGTGCTGTGATTACCAAGGAGCTGATTACTGTCACATAGGAGGTAATGTGGGTTACTGTTAAACACGGTGCTGTGATACCAAGGAGCTGATTACTGTCACATAGGAAGTAATGTGGGTTACTGGTAAACACGGAGCTGTGATTACCAAGGAGCTGACTACTGTCATATAGGAAGTAATGTGGGTTACTGGTAAACACGGTGCTGTGATTACGAAGGAGCTGATTACTGTCATATAGGAAATAATATGGGTTACTGGTAAACACGTTGCTGTGATTACCAAGGAGCTGATTACTGTCACATAGGAAGTAATGTGGGTTACTGTTAAACACGGTGCTGTGATTACCAAGGAGCTGATTACTGTCATATAGGAAGTAATGAGGGTTACTGTTAAACACGGTGCTGTGATTACAAAGGAGCTGATTACTGTCATGTAGGAAGTAATGTGGGTTACTGTTAAACACGGTGCTGTGATTACCAAGGAGCTGATTACTGTCACATAGGAAGTAATGTGGGTTACTGGTAAACATGGCGCTGTGATTACCAAGGAGCTGATTACTGTCACATAGGAAGTAATGTGGGCTACTGGTAAACACGGTGCTGTGAGTACCAAGGAGTTGATTACTGTCACATAGGAAGTAATGTGGGTTACTGGTAGACACAGTCCTGCAGGTGCTGGTAGAAGGCATTTGTAAGTGATTCAGCGGCTTGCGTAGTGTTTACCGCAGGCTCGGGGGCCTTAAAGGAGACCACACTAGTCTTTAGAAGTGTGAAGTCTGCTTTTGAGAAGTTCTTTATTGTGTTTTTTTTTGTTTCAGGTGGGGGTGGGATGAGGACCTCCAGCAAGATTAGCTTGTGATCTGATCTCACCAGTGAGGGGTATACTTCAGGTGTTGAACATTGTGCTCCCATGTTCGTGATGATGAGATCAAGTATGTTTTCTCCTCTTGTGGGGATGGTGACTAGTTGTTCCATGGCATTTGAGTTTATGAATTCCAGGAACTTTTGGGCAAGAGTGTTTGGGCTTGAGTAGTGTTCCCAGTCTATATTTGGGTAATTGAAGTCACCTAGTTTAATGGTGTTTGGAGATACATTTATCCCCTCCAGTGTTTTCAGGAAAGCCATGTGAGGTTCCTGGGTTTGCGAGGGTGGCCTGTAACATGCTACAAATTGCAGAGCAGTCTTGCCTATGGTTAATTGCACCTGGATGGTCTCCGATGCATCGTGCGTTGCCACCAATCTTGAGGTGTGGGTGTCCTTGATGAATATGGACACCCCCCCTCCTTTCTTGGTATTGTCCGAATTTTGGGGCGGAGCATGATATGAGGTAAAACCTGATAGTGCTGGGGTGCTCTCAGGAGCCTTGAACCAGGTTTCTGTCACAGCACAGACATCAATGTTCTCCATACTGAGAAGGGCCTCGAGTGCGTGCATTTTGAGATTGAGACATCTGGCATTGAGCAGCATTACCCTTAGTTTTTTTTTCCATTATTGAGTTCTAGGGTGGTAGGTTTAGAATTTGAGCCTTGCCTAAAAAAGGCACTATGGGGGTGGCAATAGCCTTTGCCAATATCCGGAATCCCAGGGGTGACAGGTGCAAGCCATCCCTTGCGAAGCAGGGTGGCTTGTCCAGCATGTCATCCCAGGCAGACAGACATTGGATCCCCTTTGAATGACACCAGAATTTAAGCCAATTGTTAAAGCTGATCATCTTATCTCTGTATTGTGGCATCATTTTTGGTGAAGGTAGGATACTGCTCAATGTCAGGGTCATACCTGCCTGGGCTACATAATCAGAGAGCTCCTCAATGTCTCTTTTCATGTAGTCCAAGGAAGTGCGTCTCAGGTCGTTTACACCAGCGTGCACAATGACTGAGTCGTACTTGTACCTGCTGTTGAGAGACCTGAGTGCTTGCGTTATGTGGCGGATTCTAGCGCCCGACAGGCAGCTTACTGTGACCTTCTCCTTATTCAATCTGGTGGCGGACGTCAGTGTGTCTGACTATTGAGTCACCAATGACGAGTATGTTTGGCATTGTGTTTGTCCTTGAGGGCTGTGACTGTTTGACACTCTGACTATGTGGTCTATGTGTTGCAGGTGTTGTGTTCTGAGGTGGTAGTTGTTTGGGTGTCTGCTTTGGTGGCCTCTGCTGTTTTGGTAGATTTTTGGTCAGAGCCTCGGAGTATGTCTTTGTGTGATTATGTGTATGATTTGAAGTTGTGATGGTACTATGTGTGACTGGGTATGTAATGTGTGTGGTTACCTTCTCCTCCTGGTAAAAATGGTTCTGTGATTACCAAGGAGCTGATTACTGTCACATAGGAAGTAATCTGGGTTACTGGTAAACACGGTGCTGTGATTACCAAGGAGCTGATTACTGTCACATAGGAAGTAATGTGGGTTACTGGTAAACACGGTGCTGTGATTACCAAGGGGCTGATTACTGTCACATAGGAAGTAATGTGGGTTACTGGTAAACATGGTGCTGTGATTACCAAGGAACTGATTACTGTCACATAGGAAGTAATGTGGGTTACTGTTAAACACGGTGCTGTGATTACCAAGGAGCCGATTACTGTCATATAGGAAGTAATGTGGGTTACTGGTAAACACGGTGCTATGATTACCAAGGAGCTGATTACTGTCACATAGGAAGTAATGTGGGTTACTGGTAAACATGGAGCTGTGATTACCAAGGAGCTGATTACTGTCACATAGGAAGTAATGTGGGTTACTGGTAAACACGGTGCTGTCATTACCAAGGAGCTGATTACTGTCACATAGGAAGTAATGTGGGTTACTGGTAAACACGGAGCTGTGATTACCAAGGATCTGATTACTGTCATATAGGAAGTAATGTGGGTTACTGGTAAAGATGGTTCTGTGATTACAAAGGAGCTGATTACTGTCACATAGGAAGTAATGTGGGTTACTGGTAAACACGGTGCTGTGATAACCAAGGATCTGATTACTGTCATATAGGAAGTAATGTGGGTTACTGGTAAACACGGTGCTGAGATTACCAAGGAGCTGATTACTGTCATATAGGAAGTAATGTGGGTTACTGGTAAACATGGGGCTGTGATTACCAAGGAGCTGATTACTGTCATATATGTAGTAATGGGGTTTACTGGTAAATACGGTGCTGTGATAACCAAGGAGTTGATTACTGTCATATAGGAAGTAATGGGGGTTACTGGTAAACACGGTGCATTGATTACCAAGGAGCTGTTTACTGTCACATAGGAAGTAATGTGGGTTACTGTTAAACATGGTTCTGTGATTACCAAGGAGATGATTACTGTCACATAGGAAGTAATGTGGGTTACTGGTAAACACGGTGCTGTGATTACCAAGGAGCTGATTAATGTCATATAGGAAGTAATGTGGGCTACTGGTAAACACGGTGCTATGATTACCAAGGATCTGATTACTGTCATATAGGAAGTAATGTGGGTTACTGGTAAACACGGTGCTGTGATTACCAAAGAGCTGATTACTGTCATATAGGAAGTAATGTGGGTTACTGGTAAACACGGTGCTGTGATTACCAAGGAGCTGATTACTGTCATCTAGAAAGTAATGTGGGTTATTGGTAAACATGGTGCTGTGATTACCAAGGAGCTGATTACTGTCATATAGGAAGTAATGTGGGTTACTGGTAAACACGGTACTGTGATTACCAAGGAGCTGATTACTGTCACATAGGGAGTAATGTGGGTTACTGGTAAACACGGTGCTGTGATTA
Organism: Protopterus annectens; assembly: GCF_019279795.1. NCBI lineage: Eukaryota > Metazoa > Chordata > Ceratodontiformes > Protopteridae > Protopterus > Protopterus annectens. The sequence goes on from NC_056731.1 coordinate 704,363,525, forward strand.
CCAAGGAGCTGATTACTGTCATATAGGAAGTAATGTGGGTTACTGGTAAACACGGTGCTGTGATTACCACTGAGCTGATTACTGTCACATAGTTAGTAATGTGGGTTACTGGTAAACACGGTGCTGTGATTACCAAGGAGCTGATTACTGTCATATAGGAAGTAATGTGGGTTACTGGTAAACACGGTGCTGTGATTACCAAGGAGCTGATTACTGTCACATAGGAAGTAATGTGGGTTACTGGTAAACACGGTGCTGTGATTACCAAGGAGCTGATTACTGTCACATAGGAAGTAATGTGGGTTACTGGTAAACACGGTGCTGTGATTACCAAGGAGCTGATTACTGTCATATAGGAAGTAAAGTGGGTTACTGGTAAACACGGTGCTGTGATTACCAAGGAACTGATTACTGTCATATAGGAAGTAATGGGGGTTACTGGTAAACACGGTGCTGTGATTACCAATGAGCTGATTACTGTCATATAGGAAGTAATGTGGGTTACTGGTAAACACAGTGCTGTGATTACCAAGGAGCTGATTACTGTCACATAGGAAGTAATGTGGCTTACTGGTAAACATGGTTCTGTGATTACCAAGGAGCTGATTACTGTCACATAGGAAGTAATGTGGGTTACTGGTAAACACGGTGCTGTGATTACCAAGGAGCTGATTACTGTCATATAGGAAGTAATGTGGGTTACTGGTAAACATGGTGCTGAGATTACCAAGGAGCTGATTACTGTCATATAGGAAGTAATGTGGGTTACTGGTAAACACGGTGCTGTGATTACCAAAGAGCTGATTACTGTCATATAGGTAGTAATGTGGGTTACTGGTAAACACGGTGCTGTAATTACCAAGGAGCTGATTACTGTCATATAGGAAGTAATGGGGGTTACTGGTAAACACGGTGCTGTCATTACCAAGGAGCTGATTACTGTCACATAGGAAGTAATGTGGGTTACTGTTAAACACGGTGCTGTCATTACCAAGGAGCTGATTACTGTCACATAGGAAGTATTGTGGGTTACTGTTAAACACGGTGCTGTGATTACCAAGGAGCTGATTACTGTCACATAGGAAGTAATGTGGGTTACTGTTAAACACGCTGCTGTGATTACCAAGGAGCTGATTACTGTCACATAGGAAGTAATGTGGGTTACTGGTAAACACGGAGCTGTAATTACCAAGGAGCTGATTACTGTCACATAGGAAGTAATGTGGGTTACTGGTAAACATGGTGCTGTGATTACCAAGGAGCTGATTACTGTCACATAGGAAGTAATGTGGGTTACTGGTAAACACGGTGCTGTGATTACCAAGGAGCTGATTACTGTCATATAGGAAGTAATGTGGGTTACTGGTAAACACGGTGCTGTGATTACCAAGGAGCTGATTACTGTCATATAGGAAGTAATGTGGGTTACTGGTAAACACGGTGCTGTGATTACTAAGGAGGTGATTACTGTCATATAGGAAGTAATGTGGGTTACTGGTAAACACGGTGCTGTGATTACCAAGGAACTGATTACTGTCACATAGGAAGTAATGTGTGTTACTGGTAAACATGGTGCTGTGATTACCAAGGACTTGATTACTATCAGATAGGAAGTAATGTGGGTTACTGGTAAACACGGTGCTGTGATTACCAAAGAG
>NC_056731.1:704365682-704435682 GCF_019279795.1 Protopterus annectens
ATTACTGGTCAACACGGAGCTGTGATTACCAAGGAGCTGATTACTGTCACATAGGAAGTAATGTGGGTTACTGGTAAACATGGTGCTGTGATTACCAAGGAGCTGATTACTGTCATATAGGAAGTAATGTGGGTTACTGGTAAACACGGTGCTGTGATTACCAAGGAGCTGATTACTGTCACATAGGAAGTAATGTGGGTTACTGGTAAACACGGTGCTGTGATTACCAAGGAGCTGATTACTGTCATATAGGAAGTAATGTGGGTTACTGGTAAACACGGTGCTGTGATTACCAAGGAGCTGATTACTGTCACATAGGAAGTAATGTGGGTTACTGGTAAACACGGTGCTGTGATTACCAAGGAGCTGATTACTGTCACATAGGAAGTAATGTGGGTTACTGGTAAACACGGTGCTGTGATTACCAAGGAGCTGATTACTGTCACATAGGAAGTAATGTGGGTTACTGGTAAACACGGTGCTGTGATTACCAAGGAGCTGATTACTGTCATATAGGAAGTAATGTGGGTTACTGGTAAACACGGTGCTGTGATTACCAAGGAGCTGATTACTGTCATATAGGAAGTAATGTGGGTTACTGGTAAACACGGTGCTGTGATTACCAAGGAGCTGATTACTGTCACATAGGAAGTAATGTGGGTTACTGGTAAACACGGTGCTGTGATTACCAAGGAGCTGATTACTGTCATATAGGAAGTAATGTGGGTTACTGGTAAACACGGTGCTGTGATTACCAAGGAGCTGATTACTGTCATATAGGAAGTAATGTGGGTTACTGGTAAACACGGTGCTGTGATTACCAAGGAGCTGATTACTGTCATATAGGAAGTAATGTGGGTTACTGGTAAACACGGTGCTGTGATTACCAAGGAGCTGATTACTGTCATATAGGAAGTAATGTGGGTTACTGGTAAACACGGTGCTGTGATTACCAAGGAGCTGATTACTGTCACATAGGAAGTAATGTGGGTTACTGGTAAACACGGTGCTGTGATTACCAAGGAGCTGATTACTGTCATATAGGAAGTAATGTGGGTTACTGGTAAACACGGTGCTGTGATTACCAAGGAGCTGATTACTGTCATATAGGAAGTAATGTGGGTTACTGGTAAACACGGTGCTGTGATTACCAAGGAGCTGATTACTGTCATATAGGAAGTAATGTGGGTTACTGGTAAACACGGTGCTGTGATTACCAAGGAGCTGATTACTGTCACATAGGAAGTAATGTGGGTTACTGGTAAACATGGTGCTGTGATTACCAAGGAGCTGATTACTGTCACATAGGAAGTAATGTGGGTTACTGGTAAACACGGTGCTGTGATTACCAAGGAGCTGATTACTGTCACATAGGAAGTAATGTGGGTTACTGGTAAACACGGTGCTGTGATTACCAAGGAGCTGATTACTGTCATATAGGAAGTAATGTGGGTTACTGGTAAACACGGTGCTGTGATTACCAAGGAGCTGATTACTGTCATATAGGAAGTAATGTGGGTTACTGGTAAACACGGTGCTGTGATTACCAAGGAGCTGATTACTGTCATATAGGAAGTAATGTGGGTTACTGGTAAACACGGTGCTGTGATTACCAAGGAGCTGATTACTGTCACATAGGAAGTAATGTGGGTTACTGGTAAACACGGTGCTGTGATTACCAAGGAGCTGATTACTGTCACATAGGAAGTAATGTGGGTTACTGGTAAACACGGTGCTGTGATTACCAAGGAGCTGATTACTGTCACATAGGAAGTAATGTGGGTTACTGGTAAACACGGTGCTGTGATTACCAAGGAGCTGATTACTGTCACATAGGAAGTAATGTGGGTTACTGGTAAACACGGTGCTGTGATTACCAAGGAGCTGATTACTGTCACATAGGAAGTAATGTGGGTTACTGGTAAACACGGTGCTGTGATTACCAAGGAGCTGATTACTGTCACATAGGAAGTAATGTGGGTTACTGGTAAACACGGTGCTGTGATTACCAAGGAGCTGATTACTGTCATATAGGAAGTAATGTGGGTTACTGGTAAACACGGTGCTGTGATTACCAAGGAGCTGATTACTGTCATATAGGAAGTAATGTGGGTTACTGGTAAACACGGTGCTGTGATTACCAAGGAGCTGATTACTGTCACATAGGAAGTAATGTGGGTTACTGGTAAACACGGTGCTGTGATTACCAAGGAGCTGATTACTGTCATATAGGAAGTAATGTGGGTTACTGGTAAACACGGTGCTGTGATTACCAAGGAGCTGATTACTGTCACATAGGAAGTAATGTGGGTTACTGGTAAACACGGTGCTGTGATTACCAAGGAGCTGATTACTGTCATATAGGAAGTAATGTGGGTTACTGGTAAACATGGTGCTGTGATTACCAAGGAGCTGATTACTGTCATATAGGAAGTAATGTGGGTTACTGGTAAACATGGTGCTGTGATTACCAAGGAGCTGATTACTGTCATATAGGAAGTAATGTGGGTTACTGGTAAACACGGTGCTGTGATTACCAAGGAGCTGATTACTGTCACATAGGAAGTAATGTGGGTTACTGGTAAACACGGTGCTGTGATTACCAAGGAGCTGATTACTGTCACATAGGAAGTAATGTGGGTTACTGGTAAACATGGTGCTGTGATTACCAAGGAGCTGATTACTGTCATATAGGAAGTAATGTGGGTTACTGGTAAACACGGTGCTGTGATTACCAAGGAGCTGATTACTGTCATATAGGAAGTAATGTGGGTTACTGGTAAACACGGTGCTGTGATTACCAAGGAGCTGATTACTGTCACATAGGAAGTAATGTGGGTTACTGGTAAACACGGTGCTGTGATTACCAAGGAGCTGATTACTGTCATATAGGAAGTAATGTGGGTTACTGGTAAACACGGTGCTGTGATTACCAAGGAGCTGATTACTGTCACATAGGAAGTAATGTGGGTTACTGGTAAACACGGTGCTGTGATTACCAAGGAGCTGATTACTGTCACATAGGAAGTAATGTGGGTTACTGGTAAACACGGTGCTGTGATTACCAAGGAGCTGATTACTGTCACATAGGAAGTAATGTGGGTTACTGGTAAACACGGTGCTGTGATTACCAAGGAGCTGATTACTGTCACATAGGAAGTAATGTGGGTTACTGGTAAACACGGTGCTGTGATTACCAAGGAGCTGATTACTGTCACATAGGAAGTAATGTGGGTTACTGGTAAACACGGTGCTGTGATTACCAAGGAGCTGATTACTGTCACATAGGAAGTAATGTGGGTTACTGGTAAACATGGTGCTGTGATTACCAAGGAGCTGATTACTGTCATATAGGAAGTAATGTGGGTTACTGGTAAACACGGTGCTGTGATTACCAAGGAGCTGATTACTGTCACATAGGAAGTAATGTGGGTTACTGGTAAACACGGTGCTGTGATTACCAAGGAGCTGATTACTGTCACATAGGAAGTAATGTGGGTTACTGGTAAACACGGTGCTGTGATTACCAAGGAGCTGATTACTGTCACATAGGAAGTAATGTGGGTTACTGGTAAACACGGTGCTGTGATTACCAAGGAGCTGATTACTGTCACATAGGAAGTAATGTGGGTTACTGGTAAACACGGTGCTGTGATTACCAAGGAGCTGATTACTGTCACATAGGAAGTAATGTGGGTTACTGGTAAACATGGTGCTGTGATTACCAAGGAGCTGATTACTGTCACATAGGAAGTAATGTGGGTTACTGGTAAACACGGTGCTGTGATTACCAAGGAGCTGATTACTGTCATATAGGAAGTAATGTGGGTTACTGGTAAACACGGTGCTGTGATTACCAAAGAGCTGATTACTGTCATATAGGAAGTAATGTGGGTTACTGGTAAACACGGTGCTGTGATTACCAAGGAGCTGATTACTGTCATATAGGAAGTAATGTGGGTTACTGGTAAACACGGTGCTGTGATTACCAAGGAGCTGATTACTGTCACATAGGAAGTAATGTGGGTTACTGGTAAACACGGTGCTGTGATTACCAAGGAGCTGATTACTGTCACATAGGAAGTAATGTGGGTTACTGGTAAACACGGTGCTGTGATTACCAAGGAGCTGATTACTGTCATATAGGAAGTAATGTGGGTTACTGGTAAACACGGTGCTGTGATTACCAAGGAGCTGATTACTGTCACATAGGAAGTAATGTGGGTTACTGGTAAACACGGTGCTGTGATTACCAAGGAGCTGATTACTGTCATATAGGAAGTAATGTGGGTTACTGGTAAACACGGTGCTGTGATTACCAAGGAGCTGATTACTGTCATATAGGAAGTAATGTGGGTTACTGGTAAACACGGTGCTGTGATTACCAAGGAGCTGATTACTGTCATATAGGAAGTAATGTGGGTTACTGGTAAACACGGTGCTGTGATTACCAAGGAGCTGATTACTGTCATATAGGAAGTAATGTGGGTTACTGGTAAACACGGTGCTGTGATTACCAAGGAGCTGATTACTGTCATATAGGAAGTAATGTGGGTTACTGGTAAACATGGTGCTGTGATTACCAAGGAGCTGATTACTGTCATATAGGAAGTAATGTGGGTTACTGGTAAACATGGTGCTGTGATTACCAAGGAGCTGATTACTGTCATATAGGAAGTAATGTGGGTTACTGGTAAACACGGTGCTGTGATTACCAAGGAGCTGATTACTGTCACATAGGAAGTAATGTGGGTTACTGGTAAACACGGTGCTGTGATTACCAAGGAGCTGATTACTGTCATATAGGAAGTAATGTGGGTTACTGGTAAACACGGTGCTGTGATTACCAAGGAGCTGATTACTGTCACATAGGAAGTAATGTGGGTTACTGGTAAACACGGTGCTGTGATTACCAAGGAGCTGATTACTGTCATATAGGAAGTAATGTGGGTTACTGGTAAACATGGTGCTGTGATTACCAAGGAGCTGATTACTGTCACATAGGAAGTAATGTGGGTTACTGGTAAACACGGTGCTGTGATTACCAAGGAGCTGATTACTGTCATATAGGAAGTAATGTGGGTTACTGGTAAACACGGTGCTGTGATTACCAAGGAGCTGATTACTGTCACATAGGAAGTAATGTGGGTTACTGGTAAACACGGTGCTGTGATTACCAAGGAGCTGATTACTGTCACATAGGAAGTAATGTGGGTTACTGGTAAACATGGTGCTGTGATTACCAAGGAGCTGATTACTGTCATATAGGAAGTAATGTGGGTTACTGGTAAACACGGTGCTGTGATTACCAAGGAGCTGATTACTGTCACATAGGAAGTAATGTGGGTTACTGGTAAACACGGTGCTGTGATTACCAAGGAGCTGATTACTGTCATATAGGAAGTAATGTGGGTTACTGGTAAACATGGTGCTGTGATTACCAAGGAGCTGATTACTGTCATATAGGAAGTAATGTGGGTTACTGGTAAACACAGTGCTGTGATTACCAAGGAGCTGATTACTGTCATATAGGAAGTAATGTGGGTTACTGGTAAACATGGTGCTGTGATTACCAAGGAGCTGATTACTGTCACATAGGAAGTAATGTGGGTTACTGGTAAACACGGTGCTGTGATTACCAAGGAGCTGATTACTGTCACATAGGAAGTAATGTGGGTTACTGGTAAACACGGTGCTGTGATTACCAAGGAGCTGATTACTGTCACATAGGAAGTAATGTGGGTTACTGGTAAACACGGTGCTGTGATTACCAAGGAGCTGATTATTGTCACATAGGAAGTAATGTGGGTTACTGGTAAACATTGTGCTGTGATTACCAAGGAGCTGATTACTGTCATATAGGAAGTAATGTGGGTTACTGGTAAACACGGTGCTGTGATTACCAAGGAACTGATTACTGTCACATAGGAAGTAATGTGTGTTACTGGTAAACCTGGTGCTGTGATTACCAAGGACCTGATTACTGTCACATAGGAAGTAATGTGGGTTACTGGTAAACACGGTGCTGTGATTACCAAGGAGCTGATTACTGTCACATAGGAAGTAATGTGGGTTACTGGTAAACACGGTGCTGTGATTACCAAGGAGCTGATTACTGTCACATAGGAAGTAATGTGGGTTACTGGTAAACACGGTGCTGTGATTACCAAGGAGCTGATTACTGTCATATAGGAAGTAATGTGGGTTACTGGTAAACACGGTGCTGTGATTACCAAGGACCTGATTACTGTCATATAGGAAGTAATGTGGGTTACTGGTAAACACGGTGCTGTGATTACCAAGGACCTGATTACTGTCATATAGGAAGTAATGTAGGTTACTGGTAAACACGGTGCTGTGATTACCAAAGAGCTGGTTACTGTCATCTAGGAAGTAATTTGGGTTACTGGTAAACACGGTGCTGTGATTACCAAGGAGCTGATTACTGTCATCTAGGAAGTAATGTGGGTTACTGGTAAACATGGTGCTGTGATTACCAAGGAGCTGATTACTGTCATATAGGAAGTAATGTGGGTTACTGGTAAACACGGTACTGTGATTACCAAGGAGCTGATTACTGTCACATAGGAAGTAATGTGGGTTACTGGTAAAAACGGTGCTGTGATTACCAAAGAGCTGATTACTGTCATTTAGGAAGTAATGTGGGTTACTGGTAAACACGGTGCTGTGATTGCCAAGGAGCTGATTACTGTCTCATAGGAAGTAATGTGGGTTACTGGTTAACACTGTGCTGTGATTATCAAGGAGCTGATTACTGTCACATAGGAAGTAATGTGGGTTACTGGTAAACACGAAGCTGTGATTACCAAGGAGCTGATTACTGTCATATAGGAAGTAATGTGGGTTACTGGTAAACACGGTGCTGTGATTACCAAGGAGCTGATTACTGTCACATAGGAAGTAATGTGGGTTACTGGTAAACATGGTGCTGTGATTACCAAGGAGCTGATTACTGTCACATAGGAAGTAATGTGGGTTACTGGTAAACACGGTGCTGTGATTACCAAGGAGCTGATTACTGTCACATAGGAAGTAATGTGGGTTACTGGTAAACACGGTGCTGTGATTACCAAGGAGCTGATTACTGTCACATAGGAAGTAATGTGGGTTACTGGTTAACACTGTGCTGTGATTATCAAGGAGCTGATTACTGTCACATAGGAAGTAATGTGGGTTACTGGTAAACACGGTGCTGTGATTACCAAGGAGCTGATTACTGTCATATAGGAAGTAATGTGGGTTACTGGTAAACACGGTGCTGTGATTACCAAGGAGCTGATTACTGTCACATAGGAAGTAATGTGGGTTACTGGTAAACACGGTGCTGTGATTACCAAGGAGCTGATTACTGTCACATAGGAAGTAATGTGGGTTACTGGTAAACACGGTGCTGTGATTACCAAGGAGCTGATTACTGTCATATAGGAAGTAATGTGGGTTACTGGTAAACACGGTGCTGTGATTACCAAGGACCTGATTACTGTCATATAGGAGGTAATGTGGGTTACTGGTAAACACAGTGCTGTGATTACCAAGGAGCTGATTACTGTCACATAGGAAGTAATGTGGGTTACTGGTAAACACGGTGCTGTGATTACCAAGGAGCTGATTACTGTCACATAGGAAGTAATGTGGGTTACTGGTAAACACAGTGCTGTGATTACCAAGGAGCTGATTACTGTCACATAGGAAGTAATGTGGGTTACTGGTAAACACGGTGCTGTGATTACCAAGGAGCTGATTACTGTCACATAGAAATTAATGTGGGTTACTGGTAAACACGGTGCTGTGATTACCAAGGAGCTGATTACTGTCACATAGGAAGTAATGTGGGTTACTGGTAAACACGGTGCTGTGATTACCAAGGAGCTGATTACTGTCACATAGGAAGTAATGTGGGTTACTGGTAAACATGGTGCTGTGATTACCAAGGAGCTGATTATTGTCACATAGGAAGTAATGTGGGTTTACTGGTAAACACGGTGCTGTGATTACCAAGGAGCTGATTACTGTCATATAGGAAGTAATGTGGGTTACTGGTAAACACGGTGCTGTGATTACCAAGGAGCTGATTACTGTCATATAGGAAGTAATGTGGGTTACTGGTAAACATGGTGCTGTGATTACCAAGGAGCTGATTACTGTCACATAGGAAGTAATGTGGGTTACTGGTAAACACGGTGCTGTGATTACCAAGGAGCTGATTACTGTCACATAGGAAGTAATGTGGGTTACTGGTAAACACGGTGCTGTGATTACAAAGGAGCTGATTACTGTCACAAAGGAAGTAATGTGCGTTACTGTTAAACACGGTGCTGTGATTACCAAGGAGCTGATTACTGTCACATAGGAAGTAATGTTGGTTACTGGTAAACACGGTGATGTGATTACCAAGGAGCTGATTACTGTCACATAGGAAGTAATGTGGGTTACTGTTAAACACGGTGCTGTGATTACCAAGGAGCTGATTACTGTCACATAGGAAGTAATGTGGGTTACTGTTAAACATGGTGCTGTGATTACCAAGGAGCTGATTACTGTCTCATAGGAAGTAATGTGGGTTACTGGTAAACACGGTGCTGTGATTAGGAAGGAGCTGATTACTGTCACATAGGAAGTAATGTGGGTTACTGCTAAACACGGTGCTGTGATTACCAAGGAGCTGATTACTGTCACATAGGAAGTAATGTGGGTTACTGTTAAACACGGTGCTGTGATTACCAAGGAGCTGATTACTGTCACATAGGAAGTAATGTTGGTTACTGGTAAACACGGTGATGTGATTACCAAGGAGCTGATTACTGTCACATAGGAAGTAATGTGGGTTACTGTTAAACAAGGTGCTGTGATTACCAAGGAGCTGATTACTGTCACATAGGAAGTAATGTGGGTTACTGTTAAACACGGTGCTGTGATTACCAAGGAGCTGATTACTGTCATATATAGGAAGTAATGTGGGTTACTGGTAAACACGGTGATATGATTACCAAGGAGCTGATTACTGTCACATAGGAAGTAATGTGGGTTACTGTTAAACACGGTGCTGTGATTACCAAGGAGCTGATTACTGTCACATAGTAAGTAATGTGGGCTACTTGTAAACACGGTGCTGTTATTAGCAAGGACCTGATTACTGTCACATATGAAGTAATGTGGGTTACTGGTAAACATGGTGCTGTGATTACCAGGGAGCTGATTACTGTCACATAGGAAGTAATGTTGGTTACTGGTAAACACGGTGATGTGATTATCAAGGAGCTGATTACTGTCACATTGGAAGTAATGTAGGTTACTGTTAAACACGGTGCTGTGATTACCAAGGAGCTGATTACTGTCATATAGGAAGTAATGTGGGTTACTGTTAAACACGGTGCTGTGATTACCAAGGAGCTGATTACTGTCACTTAGGAAGTAATGTGGGTTACTCATAAACACTGTGCTGTTCTCATCACTATTCCTGGCAAAAATAAAATGGCACTTTGCTGCAGCTGCTAATGAATAAATATATTGGCAGACATCTTTTACTGAATACCATGATATAAACGGATGCAGGGGAAAACACAGCTAAAGTGTGTATATACTTTTTTAATAAGACAAACAACTGTAGTGCTATTCTATGCAAACATAATAGATACATAACAAAGGCATTCCAAATACCTTTGTTTAATAATGCTCATAATGATTTTCCCCAAAATATTTTCTTTAATTTAAATTCCTTCTTCTTTTAGAAAAAAGTCCTCATGGATGTATTTCAGTAACTAAAAAGAACCACGTTTTCAAATAAATAAATAATTAATCGAATTTGGAAATGCTGGCCTTATGACAAGACATCTAATTTTAAGGATTTTCTGTGTGTTTGCTTGGCTATGTGTTTTATTACTCCTTCCCATTCATTCACTGCTAATGGTTTTAAAAGAAAAGGAAATTACTTGCATTCACTGCTGGTACTTGACACTTTTATGGGTCATTTGTAATGAAGCTATTCTTTGGCTTTAATGGATATCTTGATTTGGAGCATCATGAATTATTGTCAGAAAGTGATTAACTGGACAGGCCATACCACATTGTCAATTGATCAGTGTGTAAAAGCAAAGAAAGCAACATTATTTTAGTTATCTATTAGATTTCTTGATTGTATACATTCAAATGAGATGCACACTGGACCATGATGTTTATTGTATTGCAGTAAAAAGTAATGAGTGGTATGTAGCCAAGCTTTACCAGGTAGTAATTATATATTTTTCTTCCACATTAGCTGATGCTGTATCTCCGTTAATAACAAACATCAACAGTTATAGTCAAAATAGAATACACCTCTCCACAAAATCTACTGGGGAAAATTAAATATTCCTGAGTTAAAGCAGTCATTATCAGTCTAAATAAAGTTATGACTATATTAGAATTGTTTATTCAGTTTTCAAGAAGAAAATAATGCAGATTACTCACATACTACTATTAAGAGTGCAGTGGATGTATTTATTTATGCTGAAATAAATGGATTAAGACTTATTTTTACCATTGTTAGAAGTAATAGCTTTCAAAACGCAGCACATGTAGACTGTTACTAACTTTCAGTTAAGGGTTAACATAAATCCTTGTTTGTGATATATTCAGGCTTAGAACACTTAAAAATATGAGTTGTGTAGCATAACTTCAGGGACATTGATGTTTTGAATGTGTTAAAATGTACTCACCAATAGTCAAGTTAGCCATTAATTGAACGTGTTTACAAAAATGCTTTTAACAATGCCAAAAGAAAGAATATGTGCTAATATTGATTGACTGATACTGCATAACATAGCTGTTGCAACAAAAGTTCATGTCACTGACATCCAGAAAAAGTAGTGCTAGATTCTTTTCCCTTTTTGTTTTTTTGCACATTTTTGAACACCTTAAAACAGCTACTCTTGTCATATTGCAGTAAAAGTTATATTCTGATTGTAGCACCCTAAAACTAAAATCACAGGCATATCTAAAGAAGTAAAGCTTTTGGGGGCAGACACATTTGTCTGTGGTCTGCTAAAGTATGCTGCCTTGGCAATGGAGAATATGTATCTTAAGTGCAAGTTTAACGTATGTTAGTCATGTTCAGAAACAAGTGTAAATAACAAACCTTTGGAGTTGTATTTAATAATTTTCCGTTACTCATTCTCAAGTTTTACAGTGTTTGGTGCAGAAAATGTGTTGTTTTTGCAATTATTTTTGTTATTTAAGTTGACCCCATAAATTATTTTCTCAGAGTTCAATATCCCTGCCATAACATCATGAAAGACTAAACCCACAAGTCTTCACTACTAAAATAAATGTATAGTATTTTCATACTAAACAATCAGTAGTAGTTTGTTGCTATCTAGAAAGACAAGCTGTCAACTAGCTTTTTTTTTTTTGTAAACATTTTTATTAATTTCCAAAAACAAGAAAACATGAATGCAGGTTATTTATGACAGTGACGTATTTACAAATTATTTAAAAAGGTTGGCTAAAACCTCTAAACAGATATCAAACATTAAAACCAAAGTAAAATATTTACAAGGGTGTCTATTGTTGGCATATAATTGACTTTCTATACAATTGTTTCCTGATTATAATCTGCTACAGTCATTACTCTCCAGTATTTCAGTTACTTTTGCCATGTTATATATAATGATGTAGTTCTTGCAGTTCTTCCTTTAATAGTGCTCATTTCCAATTGCGATATTGCTGACACTATGTTCATGAATTGCTTAAAAGTTGGAGAAGCTTTGGATTTCCAGTTTGATGTAATGTTCTTCCTTGCAATGGCTTGGAAAGTCCACAAGATTACATATTTTGTTCTTTTGTGGGTGGAATACTTCATATTGAAAATTAACACATAAGATAATTAGTAGCAGTGAAGCGACAATGTAAATAAGAAGCTTCTCTATTAAAGGGGTGAATTGTTTGAATTGTTTAATATGCACATAATGCTTTGCAGATATATGCAAATTATAGTTCAATAACTACAATGGTATTATTTTGTGGGTCTGATTATACAGAAAAAATAAATACACAGTAAAACTAAAAGTCAGACGAGACATTATAATCTTCAGTTTTTTTCCAGAACCACTTGCAACTTTAATGTGAGGGGTATGACAGGAAATTAAAGTACTTCTAAAGCAAATATACTTAAACAAATGATCAATACACTTAAAAGGTGAGCTATTCTGGTGGTGTAGAGGGACCCCCCCCCACTATGGCTTATCTGGACTGGGTTTGAATAGTGGCTTGGACAACTGACGGAGCAACAGGGATGGGACAGTCTCATTGGTATGCTCCCTAAGGGGAGGTATGATCCAAAGAAGGGAGCTGCATTCATAATCAATGTGCATGAAGGGGGGACTGTGCAGGCCATTATCAAAAGATCTCCCTGGATAGAAGCACAGGTAAGCCAAGCCCCAGAATGCCCTTAGCATGTACAACTGTCCCCGGTAAACCAGAGTTAGTCCAGGGGGTAGGAGAGTAGCTGATAGACCTGGTGTAGACATGAGGCACTGCAGATCAGGCCAATAATGAAAGAAGGGAATCTAGTTTGGAGAGGAAGTGATGTTAAGGATTACGATCTGTTATGTAATGAAGTGAAGGTAGGGGATATTTATCTATTTGTTTATTTATTCATTCAAGCTGGTTCTTGTTCCTATGAACAATTGACTTTTACAAGTAAAACATAGTTGCCCTCTTAGAATTCTGTAACCCAAACTACAGTGCTTGAAATATATTATACATAGTAAGCTTGCAGGTTCATAGGTAAGTACTAGCTAATCAATCTGCAGACCATTACAAGCCTAGACAATATCCTACATTCAAACTTTTCCCTCCACTCTCAAAGAAGGTAATACAAGAAAGATCAGGTGGAGAATCTGAGGCTTCCCATTCCACTATTTATGTTTACCTTGAAGGTGGCAATGGTGCTACCCCAGTTTATATGCAGTGAAAGTTTAATTAAGAGGTGTGAGAAAGGGGGTGGAGCCTAGATGGCCAACTGAGAGCAGTGAATTTTGAGAGTGTCATAAACTAGTATAATAACATAGGAAAATGTCATTATTTTCAAGTTTAAAACATCAGAAATCTATAGATAGACTACTAAACTACATAAATATCAATTTTGGTGGAGATATACAAAAATGTTCCTGTCAAGTAACTTGGAGATATATTGAGTCACTGAATATGAACAACTCAAGGAATTCTCATCCAAATGCTGCTTTGAAAAAAGAACTACAATTGATGACATCTACCTTACAGGAACTATCTTTGAAAATGGATGGCTTTAAAAATTACTTAGAAAACCTCAAATTAAATTCTCAAAAACAGACTGATACTCACAGCAACACCATACAAAAATGACAAATATAGAGACTTCTGTAAATGACTTTGAAGGTAGACTCAAAGAGGAAGAATTCCAAAAAGAAAGTCTGCTTAAACAGAATACATGGCTGCTTAACAAAACAGATGACTTAGAAAACAGGGAAAGGAGAAACAACATAAGGATCTTTGGTCTGCCTGAAAACACTTAAGGAGAAGACATTATTTCATTCTTAACAATCTGGATTCCTTAATATTTTGACTTGAAAGAGGGACTCTCATTTGGAATTGAAAGGGCACATAGAACACTGAGGAAACCTGCTTCTAACTCAACAAATACTCCACCTAAATCCATAGTTATAAAATTTCTTTCATTTCTCGACAAGGAACTAATATTAAAATCTGCTTGGAGAAAATCACCCTTAAAATACAATCAAAGCCTGATACGGTTTGACAATGGTTATTCTTCCAGAATACTAGAACAAAGGAAAAAGTCTGGCCAATAATAAAACTGTTGAAACAAAGCAACATTAAAGCACAGCTGGTCTTTCCAGCCAAGATAAAAATACTTTTTGCCAATGAGATGAGAACCTTTAATTACTTAGAAGAAGCTACTATATTCATCAAAAACAACATAGTGTCTATCCCAGAAGAAATGGAATGGATGGCCCCTACTCTTAAAAGAAACAAACCTTGGACTGATGCTAGAAAGAAGAAACAAAAAACTGATTCCAAGATAGCTGTCACAAAAACATAACTCTTACAACTACATCTCTCAAAATAACTCTTACAACTGCATCTCTCAAAGTATCAACTGATATAGTACATCTCTTGTCATCTGTTTTTAATTTTAAAAAAGGAGGATTTCTTAAACAACTGTGAAACAGTAATGCTTTATTCAGAATGTTCAAAGAGTGCAGTAATTCTTCACAAACAAAGGTAGGTCAAGATGGGTTACTATTTACATTATATATAAGCAAACAAAGCAACATATTATATAAACATAGAAGTTTCTATTACCCTACAGTGAATACTTATCTTGTTCATTTTTCATTGTTTTTACTTATAATAATTTAAGTAATTAATTAACTAATTCAACAAGGTTCCATTCATCAGAGTTCAGGCTCAACTGTAACAAATTAACTTCATATATAATAGCAGTAACAGTAGAGTGTTTTGAAAAAAAAATGCTGTCATGGAAACTAATGCCTTCTTCATTTAAAGTATGATTTAGAAATGTCATGTATATCCTGGTTGAATAAATAGTAGCAAGCTCTTACTACAAATGTCATCATTATTTTGTCTAAATATAGCTAATATCAATTATGGCAGGTATCACACCTAGAGTGCTGTTTGATAAATCCTGATATGGTGTGCGTGGATGCAGCTGTGTCTGGCAGCTAATATAAATGTCATTAGTATTCTGTCTAAACATAGTTAATATCAGTTATGGCGGGTATCATACCTTCGAGTGCTGTTTGATCAATCCTCTTATATTGTGTGTGGATGAAGCCGTGTCTGGCAGCTAGTACAAATGTCATTATTATTCTGTCTAAACATAGTTAATATCAATTATGGCAGGTATCATAGCTTTGAGTGCTGTTTGATTAAGCCTGGCATGGTGTGTGTGGATGCAGCTGTGTCTGGCAGCTGTTGTATGTTGCTGTTTTGTCTCCGGGAAGCTGTGGGTTGCACTTATGATCAAGGTTTACTGATGCTTGTGTATTAAGAAGAGACATTTGATGTTTTAGCCTGGATCCAGGGGAAGGGAGTAGATAAAACTGTGATTTGATATATTTTAACAGAGAATAGTTTGTTTAAACATCTGCTGAGTGAGAGGTGGGAAGGCTTGAAGAATGTGTTACCTCTTGTTATGGTAGCTTGTTGGGAGCTTTTTTTTTTCATCTGTTTGCTCTCTGTTCTTTTCCTGGCTGCTGCCTCCTTGAAAGGGAGGGAATTTAGGCTTGAAGTTGCAGTGAAGTGAAGCTGTGCTTCATGTGCATTGTGATCCTCTGGTATGCAGTACACAGACACATTAACAGAAACAGATGCTCCCAGGTTGCTATGGTAATGAAGTCAGAGTGATGATAATGCTTAACAGCTCTGAGAAGCAATGTTTTTGGTTTAAAAAAAAATTAAATTAAAAAAAAATATATATATATATATATATATATATATATATATATATTGAACGAAAGTTCAAAAGTCCGAAGCCACAATCACCGAACACACTTTAACAAAAGCTCTTTCACCGAAAAAGAACTTTTGTTAAAGTGTGTTTAAAAAAAAAAAACATTACTTTTACGTTTTTGCAGGGGGGCTGTGGCCCCCACACTCCCCTACTTAAATATTCTCACTCCGAGGTCGCACTACAGTGGGGAAAAGGTAATTATCCTTTATCCCCACTGTAGTGTGATCTTCGTAACAGGCATGCTTATGTGAAAGTGCCTTTCAGTGAAAAGCACTTTCGCGCAAGTATGCCCGGCCGAATCTGTTTCGGTTATGTTGCTGTTCGGTGATCCGTACTGATCCCATATATAAATATATATATATATATATATATATATATATATATATATATATATATATATAAAATAAAAGGGCTATTTTAAACCAGATGTACACATATTGATGGTCTCCCAACGCATTGTTTAGCTCATTAAGTTGATTCTTGATAAAAAAAATATAATAATAATAATAAGCGCAATTTTATATTTAAAATGTATTTTGGTCCAAACACATTAAGGACTTACATAAGAGTGGAAGTCTGAGTTATTGTGAAAGACTAAGAGCACTTGGTCTTGTGCAGAACCCTTTGCAGTCATCTGGGAGGTGAGCTAGCTCGGACGTGTTGGGCATATGGGGATAGCTGATTCTAGAGGTGTTTGGGGTTGCTGGGAAGTACTAGAGAGTCATCAGATTTCCTTTGTGGAAATATCTGTGTGAATGGAAGCTGTGTTGAGTGGTTCACTGGCAGAGTGGCCACTGCATGGAATAGGCTGGTAAAAATGGAACAGGGCAAATATCGGTTTTGATATTTTAAGAACAGCCTGGAAAGACACCACGTGAGCTAGTAAATGGTATTCTGGCAAAACTGGATTGGTATTGTTGCCTGTGCTTGAAGTACTGATATGTGTGTATTTAAGGATGGAAATATACTTATACTTATAACAAATAAGAAACTAGAAGGGTCTCATAATTTAAAGTCTATGGACTGTATAAACATGATTGGAAGGAGCTAATAATAAGAATAACCATTACATCTTGTGGTCTCTCAAATAACTAAGCAACAGTCAAATAAAAACACACAATAGTTATGTAATGTATGATTTTAGTAAATCTAGACATAAAATATTTAATTGTCATATAAGATGATGCAGTTTGCTGAATTTAGATAGCAAAGACAGGATTTAATATCATGGGCTTGTGTATAATAACACTACCATCTTAACTTGTCATAAATGACATACACTACATTGAACATCAAGGGGAAGCATGATGATTTTCTTATATAAGTAAATATGCATAAAACGTCATGTAATTCCTTTAACTTGAATTGTAGTTTTTGTATCTTGACCAGATATAATACTTAAGCGGTTACAAGGGTAACTAATGCTTATACATGACATCAAACTGACAAAGTTGTTTAAGAGAAACAATAAAAGCCTGAACTTGAAATGTCACAGAATCTAACTATCATATTCTGAACAAATAGTATTGAATTGACAATAGGCACTCAGTTTAATAACATGGTCTTTTGTCTAATAACACTACTGTTTTAACTTGTCATAAATGACATACACTATACTGAACATAAAGAGGAAGCATGATGATTTTCACATATAAGTAAATGTGTATAACAAGTCATATAATTGCTTTAACTTGAATTTTAACCTTTGCTGATTATACAAGATAGAATGTTGCCATTTAAATCTAAAAACGTTCAGTATATGCCATCAAATGGCAATTTATGACTATGGAAAGGGATCTTGTAATCACTAATCACAATAAGTGAATGTGTTGTTTTTAACCTATAATTTCACTCATTTTATAATAAGAAATGACAAATATGGATGGGGGTTGCACTGCTAATTAAAATGCACTAATTTTCATCAATGTTCACATAAAACAAACTTGATGCTTTAAGTAAGTTAGCAACAAACAAAGTGATTACTTAAATGCTGGAAAACAATGAAATATAACTTCTTATCCAGTAAAATACATTGCATTATAAACATTAGGTATAAATATTATTACCATCTATTTATATTAAGTAATAAGTTTTGAAAGACTTCATCAATAAGGGTGAATATGTTAAATAACGGTGTGCTATAATCTCTTACTGAGGTTTTATATATGATACATCCTGCTTTACTATGATTGAATTGCTTGTCATCTATCTTTCATGTAAATATTAATTGCTTATACAATAAGTAGATATTTATATTGTATTACAATTCTATCTAATCTACAATAGCACTATAACTGTTCAAAATAATATAAATATTGCTTATTCCTATTACAAATATTCTCCATATGATAATTCAATGTATGGAGCTCAGATGTTCTGGATTGTCAAGGTATGAGTGA
The DNA here is from genome assembly GCF_019279795.1 of Protopterus annectens. NCBI lineage: Eukaryota > Metazoa > Chordata > Ceratodontiformes > Protopteridae > Protopterus > Protopterus annectens. The sequence goes on from NC_056731.1 coordinate 704,383,611, forward strand.
TAATATGATGGACTTAGGTTTATCCATCAGATTAGGAATGATTTTCATTACATGACTAGTGCTAATCTTAATTTTGTTAACATTTATTAATTTAAATTTGTTATTTCACAAAAACATTTTTAGTATGCCTGACCAAAACATTACTTTATCGGTAAACACTCAAAGTATAAAACTGATAATTTCCTTTAAAAGCTCAAACATATACTTTATAGGTATCAGAGGAAAATGTTTAATAATCACAATAAACAATACATATTCTAAATAACCTAAGATGGATTTAACTTTATTATCTAGGGAATGGATGGCTTCATAGTTACTAGGTTTCTTTGCCAAGGAGGATGTTCTAAAGATGGCAGCATCCACCCCATTTACAACACAGTACAATATCAGCAATGCATCTACATACTGTAGGAGTAGAACCCACAGCCTTCTGCATCAAAAGCAAGTACACTATCTGTTGTGCTAGTAACAATGAAAGCAGTCTCAGTATAAGCAGCACTAAACTTCTCTTCCCCTGCAGCTCTCAGCTCCTTGTAAAATCTACTCGACACTCGGCTGTATCTTTCAACTTTGCAGCACAAGAAACCTGGAAAATGCCAAAATGTATTGGGGAGGGACAAAAACCCCAAAACTAGGGACACATTTTAAACATTGTTTGTATAATCTTGGAAAGTTGCTAGAATAAAATACTGTGTTACGCCCAGGAATTTTACTGCCAAGACTTGAACCCTGGAGCCTGTGCAAAACAGTCAAAGCAGCAGACCACTATGCCAAATTAGCTGTTTCTTGAAAGAAAGGAAGACTGAAGCTTAAATGGTTACCATTTAGTGAATTAATTTCTCACCGTAGCTGTCAACCTTTTAGCACAAAACACCTGGACAAAGCCAATAATAAGGGAATACAGCCCTCAAACATATTCACTGAATTCAGTTCTCACCATAGCTCTCAACCTTAGCACAAAAAACCTAGACAAAACCAATAATGGGGGAATACAGTCCCAAAAATAGGAATAAATTTAAAATATTCATCTTATAAACTTAGAAAATTGCTAGAATAAAATGTTTTGTGCTACTATGTACTTTCCGAAGAATATGAAGTCTGAAATTCAAATGCTTGTCAATTTTATTTATTTAACATTTGTTAACCAGAAAAGTCTGACTTGGAATAAAAGCCAATTTTCAGCAGAGGGCCAAGGGGAAATACTGCAGTCACTTGTCTTTGTAACATGGGAAGACATCAGAGCAAACCCACACAAACACAGGGAGAACATGCAGACTCCGCACAGAAGGCACCCCAGCCAAGAATCAAAGCAGAGAACCTATAGCTTTGAGGCAACAGTGTTACCACTGTACCATCAACTATTTAAGGAATTAAGCACTCAGAAACCACAGATTTTATAAAGAACATAACAGAGCAAAATATGAGGCAAAAATCTCCAAAAGTTTCACAAATGGTGGTGGGTAGGGAATTCAGGCTCTTGTTACCTGTAGCCAAGGTACAGGGTTCAAGCACTATCAGCAGATATGTGTAAAAAAGCTGTAAGAAACCACCACGATGCTGTAGATAAAAAGTTTAATAGAAACAAGCGCTTTCACGCACCTCTATGGCGCGCTTCATCAGGTTACAATAATCAAGTGAAAAAACATCTAATTTATACTAAAATTCAGATAATTAAACAATCAAACAATCAATCTAATATTATTAATTAACTAGTTTAAAAAGGCAGCTCAAAATATATGTTAGATTTTCAGTTAAAGTTATATCTCATTTCACATGTAGAAATATTGTCATTAAGCAAATACAAAAGTAAGGCAATTAATTGTATTGTCTATGAAGAATTAATTATTATTAACACTGTAATGAAATATTGACATAATAAAATCTCTTAAAAATATATAATAGCTGAGACTAATTCAATAATATATAACAAAATAAAAATAAAAATAAAAAATAAAATGAAAATGATTCCTTCTTCTCTGAAAGTATATCACACATCATTCTTATTAAAAATAAAAACAAAATTAATATCCATTGTTAATTTAGTATAAATAAGAAAATATATATTTATAAGAATTAATTATAATATTGTGACATCAATGTGAACAAGTATAAATATAGGGCTGCAGTTTGTCAATAACTATATTTACCTACGCCCTAATAGAGCTGGTCTGATGTTAAGTGCTTGGTTCAGTCCTGGTTCAACATGTGACCTAAAATTGAGAATCCATTTTAATTCATGAAGTTCGAGGGACCCAATGTTATTGCCTTCTCTCAAGTTGTTATGTACTATCTGAATAACCGTAAATTTAAAGTGATGCTTTGGAAACTGATGGCAGTGTTTAGCTAGGGCATTGTTTAAGTTTTCCTTCCTTATATCATAATTATGGTTGTACATTCGATCCCTCAGCCTCCTTGATGTCATCCCCACATAGTATGCATCACATAGCTCACAAGTAGCCATGTAGATCACATTTTTCGAGTCACATGTTGCATAAAAGGTCGGTGTGAATGTTAAATCCAAACCAGGTACTGTAAATGATTGGGTTTTAGATATAAACCTACACATGTTACATTTAGTGCAAGAATAGGTTCCCTTTTTATACAATGCTCTAATATCCACCTTGGAAACATCCATTTTGTCATTACATAACAGTCTTTTAAGATTCAAGATGTTACTAAATCTGAATGTGGGTCTATTACCCATTATCTGTGCTATGATGGGGTCAAGTAAAAGGATTTTCCAATTATTCATAATGATGCTGGTAATATGATGTGTGTCATTTGTATATTTAATATTAAAGGCTAAATGTGCATCTTTATAGTGTGTATTTCTTAAAAAAACACTTTTGTGATTATTAGTTGGAGTCTCCAGTACTGATGATAGTATATCATCAACTAAACTGGAAGGATAACCTCTGTTAACAAAGCAAGTTCTTTGATATTCAAGCTGGTTATTCAAGTCATCATCTTTGTCACACAGACGAACTGTTCTAATTATCTGTCCCTTGATCACATTACGAAAGATATGTCGGGGGTGCATGCTATCATAATGGAGGATAGCATTCCTCCAGCAGGGCTTTCTATATATAGTTGTAGCAATATTATTCATGTCATCTTTGACTATAGTGATGTCCAAAAAACTAATACTAGTGCATGACTGCTCAAATGTGAATTTTAAGAAGGAGGTAGTAGATTCCATGTAAGCGACAAACTCCTGTAAGGAATCCAAATCATCATTCCAAAATAAGAGAATGTCGTCTACAAAACATCTATATAAAATAATGTTCTTGAATCTATCATTATTGAAAATGAATCTATTCTCCCATTGATGTATAACCAAATTTGCATATGCATTGGCACAGGGAGTGCCAATAATGGGGGAATACAGTCCCAAAAATAGGAATAAATTTCAAATATTCATCTTATAAACTTAGAAAATTGCTAGAATAAAATGTTTTGTGCTACTATGTACTTTCCGAAGAATATGAAGTCTGAAATTCAAATGCTTATCAATTTTATTTATTTAACATTTGTTAACCAGAAAAGTCTGACTTGGAACAAAAGCTAATTTTCAGCAGAGGGCCAAGGGGAAATACTGCAGTCACTTGTCTTTGTAACATGGGAAGACATCAGAGCAAACCCACACAAACACAGGGAGAACATGCAGACTCCACACAGAAGGCACCCCAGCCAAGAATCAAAGCAGAGAACCTATAGCTTTGAGGCAACAGTGCTACCACTGTACCATCAACTATTTAAGGAATTAAGCACTCAGAAACCACAGATTTTATAAGGAACATAACAGAGCAAAATATGAGGCAAAAATCTCCAAAAGTTTCACAAATGGTGGTGGGTAGGGAATTCAGGCTCTTGTTACCTGTAGCCAAGGTACAGGGTTCAAGCACTATCAGCAGATATCCTGAGTTCTCTCTAGCCACCAGTACTCCCCAAGTGGGGAATTGCACAGCCACACACATGTACCTGAAAAGTAATCCAATGATATGATCCCACACACAGGTACCTGCATAGTAATCCAGCTCACATTTGTGCTGGAATGCACACTTCTGGTTTTGTGGTTCTTTCCTGGAATGGTCCAAGACTGCTGACTCTGCAGTCCGATCCCCTTCCAGTCTATATGCTTAGCACAGCATAGATTTCTGGGAAATTGGCAGCCTGCTTCCTTTTTCCAGACTGGTAAGGCAGCAGTCCGGATTCACTTTGTATGGAGGATTTGGAAGACTGTACCATTGTGGTTCACAGCTGGGGGGCTGCAGTCTGATATCACGAGCTGCCACTGCATATGTGTGCGTGTGAACTTGTGTAGGCGTACATGTGTGTGTGTGTGCTGGAACTTGTATGTGGGTGAACTAATTAATGTATCTATGAGTTTGATCACGTGTGGGGCTGTGATGTTTTCAGTGTGTGTGTGTGTGTGTGTGTGTGTGTGTGTGTGTGTGTGTGTGTGTGTGTGTGTGTATGTCTGCATGTGTTTGTGTGGGGAGGGGGGAACTTATCACACCTGTCAAATTGTTCCTCAAGACTTTTGGACAAAACCAAAAATATTGGCGGATAATGACCAGAATCAGGGTCATTTTTTAAATATTACACTAATTATCTTTAAAGGTTAATATAACAAAATATGGTGCATCCATATGCACTTTCTAAACAATAAGGAGTATGAAACTTTAATGTCTGCCATTACTGACTGACTGTAACCTTCTGAGATTTTCTAGGAGATATAAAATGTTATGAGGAAAAGAGTAGACATATGAGACAACTTAATAGACGATCACAAAACTTCTAGATGGTTGAGAGGAACAGTGCTTGTGTCAATGTCAATGTGATGCATGGACAGCCCGAGGACACAATGTCTGCAAATTTCTTTAAGCACCAGTGGTGAAAAGCAGCAATGCAGAGACATGCAAATTAGCTGTCTTCCTCATGGCAGCTAAGGCTGTCTCATCCTTTAAAATCTTTAAATATTACATTGAATAATGTAAACTGCTCTATCACCTCACATCACACACATCACACATGATCAAACTCATGGACACTGCATTCTCCAAGAAATGTAACTTGATCTACCTGTGGTAGGCAGTTTATATAACCACAGTGTATTCTTTCAGAATCCCAGTCTTTATCTCAGTAAAAGTTTTACTCACTTGTGTTTTTTGCTATGGTTTCTGGCATTTGGGCTTAATGAATACTTCATCTGAGACATATGCTTTCCATATAGATTCATAGGTTCATAGGTGTGTACTAGGTTAATAGCCCTGGAGCCTTTACAAGCCTAGCCCATAGGATTACCCTGGAATCGTGCCACCCAACCTTAGTTCTCAGTGCCTCTGTCAATTAGAGCCACTAGAGTGATCCCTGGGGTGAATTTTCTATTTCCCAGCAACTCATCAAGATTTCCCTTGAAGAGGGCCAGTGAGGTGCTCTGTTTGACATGTATGGGAAGCCTATTCCATAGTATGGGCAGTCTCTGGGTTATGAACCTGTCCCCCCAGCATGTTCTGTTGATTGTAGTAATGAGGTTGAGGTCTCTGGAGCATGTGGTGCAGAGGGATTGGGATTTCTTTAGATGTAGCATTTCTAACAGAGCTGGGTCAGACATGGATTTGTAAATCAAGCAGAGATAGCCTCTAAGTAGGTGATATGAGACAGAGAATAGTTGGAGTTTTTTGAGTCCGTCCATATAGGACAAGTGTTTAAGGCCTAGGATCCTCTTTGTGAAGTAGTTTTGTGGCCTCTCTAGTTGTTGCAGGTGTCTAGTGAGGTACATGCGAAATGGGGCACTGTACTCGATGATTGGCATAATGAGGGAAAAGTAGAGGGAGACAGTGACCTCTTTCTTCCTGGATACAAAACTCTTAGTAATGAGATTTGCCATATAGAAGGACTTTCTCACCACAGTGGCAATGTGATGGTCAGAACAGAGGTTGCTGTCAACCTTTGTTCCCAGATCTCTTATAATGCTTTCTGTATTCAGTGTACTACCATTGATGTGGTAATTCATGGGAATCGGGTTTTTCCTAAAGGGGATGATGACACATTTTTTGACATTGAGCTTAAGGCCATGGTTCTGACACCAGTTGTTGGTCTCAGTGAGGCCTTTCTGTAGGATGTCAACATCACTTAGGGAGTTAATAATAGCTCCCAACTTGCAATCATCTGTGAACTTTGTCAGCCAGAGTCCCTTCATGTTGACCTGGACTTCAGAGAATTGAATACCAAACAGGAGAGGACCCAGGACCAAACACTGTGGGACTCCACTCTTGACTGGTCACCAGTCAGTCTTGGAGTCAGCTACTTTCACACGGTGGGTTCTATCTGTGATCCAATTTGCAACCAGCCTAGTGATATAGGGGTTTATGCCTAGCCTAGTGAGTTTTTCTATGATTTCTGAGTGGGGAATAGTATCATAGGCCCTGGCCATATCAAGGTAGGCTGTGTGAACCACCTTGCCTTCATCCAAAGGTCTGATGACTGACTCAAAGAAGTCAACCAGATTGAGCAGGCATGATCTACCCTTCACAAAAACATACTGTGTGGGATCCAGAGTTTGGAGATTTCCTATATCCTTGTTTATTAGGTCCATGATGATGCGTTCCATAGCTTTGCATATCAGACTCATCAGGCTAATGGGGCGATAGTTCACAGGGTTTGTAGTCACTCCAAATTTGTGGAGAGGGATGATTGTAGCAGTGCACCACTCAGTAGGGACAAAGCCTAAGGTGAGGCTGTGATTGGACAGAGCACACAGGTGAGGTGCCAGTTCACTCTGTAGTTCATGTAGAACACAGCCAGAGATATTGTCAGGTCCCATAGAAGCTGTCTTCTTGGCCTTGGACAGTGCTGTTTTAACCTGTGTGGAAGTAATACTGGGTGCCTGGCAATCTGCTGATATTGTGATTAGTCCTTTCAGGGGTAGAGGGGTAAAGTTGGCAGTGAATCTGTCAGCCAATATAGTGGTAATATCTGTTAGCTCGGTATAGGAGGTAGCATTGTGCAGTAGCTCAGAGCAATCTGGTTATTGCCGTTGAGATTCTTTGCATAACTATAGAAGGCCTTGTAGCTGTCTTTACTATTTGCTGCAATTCTGTTTTCATAGCTAGCGTTAGAGGATTTGATGAGGGATCTCAACTTTTTGTTGAGGCTGATAAGGGAGTTTTTTCCAGTCTTGGGACTTCACCTTATTCTGCATCAGTTTCCTCTTTCAGTTGCAGAGTTTGTTTATAGCAGGGGCCTACCAGATTGGCTTCCTTTTTTTGGAGGAAAGCATCTTGGTTCTGTTGGGTATGGCGAGATCCATGCATTTGTGTACATGATCGAACAGTGCAGTGGTGTATGATTCAGTGATCATGCAACTATTCTCCATTTGAATGGGTGCTGTGAAGTTAGCCACCTGTGTTTTTAGAAGCCCAAAGTTAGCTCTGGAGAAGTTTTTCATGGTGGTTACCTTTGTGGGGGGTGGGGTGGGGTGGGGTGGGAGGGCTGTGGATTTCCAAGGTGATTAGTTTGTGGTTGGATCTAACCAGAGAGGAGTTGACTATTGGTATAGAGCAATGGTTGCCCAAGTTAGTAATGACCAGGTCAAGGATGTTGCTACCTCTAGTGGGGGTAAGCATGAGCTGGTACAGGGCATTGTAATTAATGAATTCCAGGAAACATTGGGCAAGTGTATTAGTATATGAGTGGCTTTCCCAGTGAATGGGGGGGTAGTTGAAGTCACCCAGTATGGCAGTATTAGGTTGGACCCTAATATTCTCCAGGGTGCTTAGGAATGTGGAGTGTGAGTCTTGGGACATGGTTGGGAACCTAAAGCATGCTACAACATGAATCTCTGTCTTACCCAATGTTAGCTGCACCTGAGGTATCTCTGATGCATTATGTTGGGCTACCAGTCTGGAGGTGTGCGCATCCTTTATGAATATGGAAACACCACCACCTTTGGAGCTTTAGTCCAAGTTCTGGGGCCAAAAGGTGTGGAATGAGTTATAGCCTGGTAGTGCAGGGGTGCTTTCTGCGCCTTAAACTAGGTCTCTGCTACAGCACAAATGTCAATGTTCTCCATTTTAAGGAGTGCTTTGAGCAAGTGAATTTTGAGATTTAGACATCTAGCATTGAGCAGCATGACCCTCAGATTGCATTTGTAGCTGTTATGGTGGTACTTTGGTCTTTAGAAAAGTGCCTAAAAAAGGCACTATATGGATGGCAAGAGTCTTGGCCAGTATCTGGAAGCCCAGGGGTGACATATGCAGGCCATTTCTGGCAAGGCATTAAGGTCTGTCAGTCATGTCATCCCAGGCAGACAGATGTTGGATCCCCTTAGAATGATACCAGAAAGTTAGCCAATTGTTGAAATCAATCATTTTCTGCTTGTACTGTGGTATCATTCTGGGTGATGCTAGAATGCTGCTCAGGGCTAGGGTAATACACAGCCAGGCTACACAATCTGAGAACTCCTCCATGTATCCCAAAACAACAGGTTGATGAAAAAGTAACAGCCGGACTGTAGTGAATAAATCCGTTTAATAAACTCTGGTACCTCGGCCTTCGCCTTCTCATGGAATAAATTTAATGCAAAATACAGTCACTTATAAATCATCCAACCGTTTACATAATTAATTTACTTCAATAAATCAATTAAATAATTAATTTCTTAAAGCAACAAATACTTCCTAACCCATAAAAACTTTTCTTAAACCACAAACATATCTTAAATAAAATATTTCTTAAATAAAATGTTTGTATTATTAAACATACCTTAAATAAAATATTTCTTAAATAAAATGTTTGTTGAAGTAAATTAATTATGTAAACGGTTGGATGATTTATAAGTGACTGTATTTTGCATTAAATTAATTCCATGAGAAGGCGAAGGCCGAGGTACCAGAATTTATTAAATGGATTTATTCACTACAGTCCGGCTGTTACTTTTTCATCAACCTGTTGTTTTGGGATATATTTTGTTCTTTCATGTGTTTTATTAACTCCTCCATGTCTCTTTTCATATAGTCCAGGGAGGTACGTCTCAGGTCACTCACACCCACATGTACAATGACTGAGTCATATTTGTACCTGTTGTTGAGAGGCCTCAGTGCATGCATTATGTGGCAGATCCTGGCACCTGACAGGCAGCTGACTGTTACCTTCTCTTTATTCAACCTAGTGAGTGGGACATCAGTGTGCCTCACTATAGAGTCACCTATGACTAGTGTGTTGGGCATGCTGTTTTGCCTTAGGGGCTTTGCTTGAGTAGCACACTCTCTAGGAGAGTTATGTGTCTCATGATTAGTGTTGTGTTGTGGTGGTCAAGTGCCTTTCTGCCTTAGAGGTCTCTGCTGTTTGGGTAGATTTTTATTGAGATCCTCTGCGAAGGTGAGTGTGTGGTTTGTGTTTTTGAAGGCAGTGCTGGTGTGTGCTCTGGAAGGCTATGTATTCCATGTAGTGTGATTCAAGTATTGACCTCCTCCTCTTGACCAGCTATTTTAGTCTTGGCTATTTGGATATATAAGTGCATATCTCACAAGCCTGAGTGTTGGGAAGAAAGATGAGAGCATTGTCAGTGCACATGATGCAGATGCTACTTTGCCTCAGGATGCCCAAGTTCACCAGGTTAATAGGAGAAAGCACAGGGAACTTACCTTTAGACATGCCTGGAGGGGTGGGCATTAATAATAAGTATGGGAGCTGTTTCCTTGTAGAATGTTTAGTGCTGATAGCACTTTTGCGTGCTACAATAATTGCTGCAAGAAGTCTGGTAAAGTGCTAGACTAATAAGCTATTAAAAGTGCAGGAGAGGAGAGAACAGATCTAAGGGAAAAATTGAAGAGCAGACTTTGGCACCACTCAGAAGTTTACAAACAGTCCTGGATACGGCAAATCTGTATCTGGACTAGACTAGTTACAGGAAAGGCAGGAAACAAGTACAAACATGGGATTTTAAACCAGAAAGTTGAAAGAGATGGAAAAACTGCCCAAACAGCCAATAAACTACAATTTCTGGGCCAGAAACCACTCCTCTTGTGGTAGATAGGCTGCCTAGTGCTTACCACTCCCACTGACAAGCTAGTAGTCTTCCTTCCAACACAAAAAGGCTTGGAGGGCTTAGAAGCTTACAAACAGTCCTGGATACAGCAAATCTGTATCTGGACTAGACTAGTCACAGGCAAGGTGGGAAAAGCGCAAGCGTAGGATTTTAAACCAAAAAGTTGAAAGAGATGGAAAAACTGCCCAAACAGCCAATAAACGACAATTTCTGGGCCAGAAACCACTCCTTTTGTGGTAGATAACCTACCTAGTGCTTACCATTCCCACTGATAACCTAGAAGGCTTCCCTTCAACACAGAAAGGCTTGGGGGGGGGGCTTAGAAGCTTACAAACAGTCCTAGATACAGAAAATCTGTATCTTGACTAGACTAGTTACAGGAAAGGCTAGAAACAAGCTTAGCATTTTTTTACATAAAAGCAGCTAAAACAGTACTACAAACAATTTAAGTACAGTGCAAGCTAACACACTTGAGTGTGTAGCAATATTAAAGCAAATACAGTTTAAATAAATGCAATTTATTCAAACTGTATTCTGAACTGAATTCAATTATTATTCTGAACAGTTAAAAAGTGCCAAAAAATATACTTATCCGCTGAGAAGTACACACAGTCAGAACACAAGGAGATTCTAGCAAAGTTTTTTTTTTTTTTATTAAAGTGGAAAGTGAGAAAGGAAGAACAGGAGATAGTTCAAGGTTGAGAACCTAAGTGGGTTGGCCTTCTCAAATGTTCTCTCTGTATTAGGCAGAATGAGCTAATGACACTAGAGTGGGAGGAGTGTCCCAGATCAAATTTACAGTAGAGGTGGACAACTGCAAAGCCGCCAAGTATAACTATTACATCTACCAGCTACACTATTTTAGGCAGAAAATACTACAGAAATGTTTATCACAGCAGAAAAACAGCAGTGACCCACTAAATGAGCATTTTAAATAGATAAAGGAGCAAGCAGACTCTAGAGAATGCTTTTAACTGCAAACAAATCAGTTATATGACACGCTCCTGGGTAGGAAATTAATACAAAAATACAGATGTTTAACAAATATAGAAATTTCCAGTTAATACCTTACACACAGTAAAACTAGCTAGAAAAGATTTACAAACAGTGTGACAGTAAAAAATGTATTTATCAGGCCCTGTAAGGCAGACAATTTTAGTACAACCATGCAGATTAGTTTGTAGCAATAAAATACAGTACAAAGTATGCAGCAGACAATAAAAAGTGCTAGAAATATCTAGAATAAGCAATAACTAGTAAAACTAAGCAAAAAAAGACAGAATACTTATTGTTATATATCACAGATCACAGTTGTGGTCAGTGCCCCTCCTCTGATTAGCTCTGCATTCTCTATCAGCAGAAGATGACTGCCAGAAACACAGGAAACTCAACAAACAAAACAACCAGGCCTGGATAACAGCAGGCCTCTATCCAGACTATGCTACCTGACTAGAACACATAAACCTCACAAAAAATGCACAGAAAAACACAATTAGAGCACTCACAAACAGAAAATACAACTCTCAGTATGAAAAAGCAGTTTACAGTTAAGCAATTCAGTAAACATGTAATTACAGTAATGAAATGCTATCTAGCAATGAAAAATACAGTTAAAACAGTATAAAACAATACACAAATGCAGGAAAACAGTAAAAAAAGCTTTATAACAGCACAAAATGTAGTAGATTAGCTGTATAGCAAAATTATAAGCGTTAAGAAGTGCAATTCAATGAAATAAATGTAAGAAATAACTTATTCTGCTCTTGGAGTCTTAGGGAATTTCTGCTTTGTCCCAGTGATGAATGCCTGGTAAATACATATTGTACCTTTATAATGGAATGTGAAACATGGACTAAACTAATAAACTGCATTTCATTTTTATAGAATAACTTCAAGACATGATATAGTATGCATTATAATTAGTCAAATTATATATTTTTATTTTTTTCAGCCTTATATTTTTCTACTTATGTTGTTGTTGTTGTTGTGTCTTTCGGCTTTTCCCGGTTAGGGGTCACCACAGCGGAACTCCTGTCCACTAATGATTGGCAGTAGAATTTTACATGCTGAGTTGCCAGCTCTGACGCACGACCTTCAACAAAGGTACGCCCATTCACCCATGTCTCCACACAGAAGACGCTTTAGCTGAGAATCGAACAGGACAACGTCTCATTTCAAAAAGAGAGCAGAAATATTAAGCAGAATGCAGTGAAAATCTGCTGTGTGAAATGATGCACACTCACCTATATCACCTTTTGTAAACAAAACACATTTTTCTAATTGTTGAATTTACAGATTATTTATCAGATATCATATGAGCAGTCTTACTATTACAATGATGTTAGTGTGTACCATTCTTATAAGGCAAGATCAATATGACCAACAGTTCTGTTTTGCCAAAATTACAGAATGAAATCCAATGCACTATGAATGTTCAATACATACTAATCAAAATTTTGCAGATACCAAATACATGCTAACTGAAATTCTGCAGATATCACTTTTTATATGACACATCTGTTTGCATATGTCAGGTTCAGAAAGATGTTATATAAAGTATAATGTCTCATAGAAAATGATTCCAGTCTGAAAATCTTTTCTTTGAAGTCCTGCACAAGTCTTTAAAATTATGAAGCAATCATCAGTGCATCTTATCAGAATAAATATCCTTCACTTATTTCCATTTGAAAATACAATCTCTAATAAAAGCACCAAGTATACTTGTCTGTAAAGATAAATAATTTGCAGAAAAGTACACATTTTCAGACTAATGCTTTGCAAAGTCCTTCTTTAACACTACTGTCATACTTTTTTGAAGATGGACATTAATTATATGCTATAGAAATGCATGCAACACTGTCTTAACTATAGTCAACTAACACTGTTTCACATGTTAAAAAGAAGTTTGTATGGAAATAGTAAAATACATTCATTGTACAACTCAAGTAATCTTAAAAAAATGTTCATTGCAACAGTAAGTAGGATATTATGCACTCTAACTTGTTTTTCCCAGGATTCAATAATCTTTTTTTTCTGTGCAGGAACAGGGTAGCTGCTCCTGCACGAAATATGGCCGCCGAGCAATCCAGTAAAGTACTATTCTGACATGCACGAGCCTGCTTACACTATTCCTGCACGGACACCACTGCATAATGCTAATTACCTCATTTGCTAGTGAAAAACATGCAAATGAGGTGAATTAGCAAAGCAAGCAGGTAGGCATCCATGCAAGAACAGTGTTAGTTGCAGAAATGTATTCGGCTACTAGCCAAATACATTTTTGCAAAAATTAAAATGGAGGCATGACAGCTCAAATGAAAGCATGTATAATAATCTTTAGTCATGCCAGTGGAAAAATATATGGCCATTGGCATGGAAAAGTGTTTCATTTTTATAAAAATATATATTTTTTTGGCCGATCTCGGGCGTTTAAGCATAGGGCAGCGGCATGCAAATGGGATTGTGCCGAAAATTTTAAAGAAAATGTAAAAACCCAATTTTAAGGGAAATCTGCATTTTGCCATTATAGTTTATGGTATGCAGGATCAAAACAATACCAGAGAACAGTGGTTGTTAAGGGGAAAGGCTCTGGGGTAGTGCAGTAACTACGGACTAAGGCAGTGGGGTATGCAAATGAGGGAAAATTTACTAAATCACAAAAATAAGTGCCAAACTACACCTAACAGTGTAGGTGCTATAACATGATCATGTAAGCAGGGGGAGCAACAGACATGAAAAGGGGGATGTGTGTCATGCATGGTGTAAGCACACTGGGGCTCTATGGCCCCCAGATAAGTTTAGCTAAGCACAGCTAAGCAAGGGGGTTTGTCTGAGGCTGTCTTGACTTATTCCATGAAATGAAAAGCATGTCTGCCTCATACAGGGAGGGCCATTTCTTAGTGTTTACATTAGCTAAATGGGTTTGCGTGGTGTGCACTGGGTCTAAAACAAAACAAAAAAAACCTGGAAATAGCAGCACTGTTTACATTTGGGCATCGGGTTTGTGCTGCATGCCTCTGCGATTAAAAGAGTTGGAAATGGGAATGGAAAATAGCAGAATAAAATCAATCAAAAATAAATTGCATAGATAGCAGGTGGAATGCATCATAGTCAGCCAATCATAGAGGCAGCATCTGCAGCACAATATTATAAACTATGGAAACACCATACAGTCTGGTTTTCCCCCACAAACTCTGCACCATTGGTGTACACATGCAGGGGAATTTTAACCGGAAAAATGTTAGGGGCTGCCATTGCTTGGATCCATCAGTATGTGCTAGAGGCTGAGGGCAGTGAGGAGGATAATGCTGACAACCACCACAGACCGAGGAGGAGGAGAAGAGTGTTCAAACCCAGGGTAACTTACCAGGAGATACATGATCTGGTGATAGTAGAGTGCTACAGGGTGGACAGAGACATATTTTAGCAAATCATCGAGCCGTGCTGGCCTCAACTCAGACCTAAAGCCAACAGGGGGGAACCCATCGCAGTGGATACCAATGTATGTGTAGCCTTAAGAATACTAGCTACAGGTACTTTCCAAAGACCTACTGGGGATAACATGGGGGTCTCACAGGCATTTGCATCCAGTGTAGTCCTCCCGTTCCTGAATGCCATGCTAGCATATGCCGGTGAGCACATTTACTTCCCTGACACCCCTGAAGAGAGGACCAGAAATATGCGTCTCTTCCACCACGTAGCAGAATACCCAGAGATACTGGGTGCGATAGACTGCATGCACATCCACATCAAAGAACCACCCGGTGAACAGAGTAGGGTCTACAATAAACCACAAGGGATTCCTCTCCATCAACTGCCAGGTCATGTACAATGCCCAGGACATTATCATGAATGTGTGTGCTGGCAGCCCTGGAAGCTATCACAACTCTAACATCTGGCATTTGTCACAGCTGCACCAGGCATTTGCCAGTGGGACCATCCTGTATGGCCATCTGGTGGGGGATGCTGGCTATGCACTGGAGCCCTGCATGATGACACCCATCAGAAATGCACACACACCCACACAAGAACACCATAATGAGGAACACGCACAAACCATGATCATTAGAGAGCATGTGTTTGGGATGCTCAAGTCACAGTTCCGCTGCCTTGACATATGGGTTGGAGCCTTGCAGTACTCTCCACCCACATGGGCACACATGTTCATAGTATGTGCCATGCTACACAATATGATCCTGTGAAAACAGCTACAACAGGAACAGCATGGGGAAGGGCTACACAGCCCACCACCATTGCCAAGGTCCCCACAGGCACAGTGGGACTCAGTGGAGGAGGCCGCTGAGCCTGCTCCAATAGGCAAACGGAGGCATGCCCAGTATTCTCACACCTTGGCAAATAGGCAATTCATAGCACACACACTGATACTGTAGGGACCCCAGGGACTGACACTTCTCTTTTACTTGCACACACAGTAAAATGGATGACACACACACATCAAATTACCTGTAACTTAACATGTATAGGGAGTGTACTATGTGCCTCCAACATAGGCAGCCCTCAAGAACCATCCTCACAACTGCCGCAGGGACAATTTAAGTCAGTCTTCTTAACAATAAATAAATGGATTAGTATGTTTTGTAGCATATCTATGGTAATGCTGCATGCATGCAAGGGAATGGAGTGCTCTACTGGGATAGCAACAGATAACTGACAGCTATGTGGGACACCAGGAAATGTCTGCCCAATACTGGTCTCCCCACACTATGCAGTATTACCCAAGGTAGCAAATCCCACTGCAGTATATGTGCAGGGACAACTAACTGGGGGGGTCATAGGTCACAAGCATGGATGTCAGTATGGGGGTCCCATACCTGCCCCTCACACCCACACAGCAAGTCAGCTGTAGAAAACCAGAGAGAAATGTATAGGCAAAGGCACAAAATGGCAGCAATGTTGAATTACCCCCTATAAACTCACACAGTGATAGCACAGCAGGCTTCGCTGTTGCAGTAAGGCTATGAAGGGTAAGAAGTCTAAAACTCAAATATATGCCATTACAATCTGACCTGTGGTCTTTACTGATATGCCTCTAGTCCCCAAGACAGGGCATAATAGTATGGTAAATGGAACCAAAATGTAAATCAAATATCAGCACAGTCTGTGCAAATGTGTACAGTTGACAGGTGTGTGCCCCCATATACCCACAGAAATGCAGTAACATGTATGTTTGCAGGGAAATAGTAGCATAGTTCACATTGCCAGGGCTGTCCTAATACACATGAAAACATGTTGCCTGTCAACAATATGCAGGGATCAATGAGCTATGTGTATGTGTGGTTAATACTGTCAGGATCTGGCCATCACGTTCTCCTGGCAGTCACCTTGTACTGCCCTAGCTACAGCTCTGTCTTTGACAGGGTCATGTGCAGATAACTGTAGTCACAACTATAATGCATGTCAGTGACACCCACTGCTCTGCCACTGACATAGCTGGAAGTCACAGTGCTATGTGGAATATACTACACATATAATGGACATCTTGAAGGCTGCGTAGTTGAGATGCTAAGGCTTTGTGAATATAGTGCTTTTTGTTACTGTTGTCAGTGGTTATTTTCAATAATCCTTTTTTCTTATGTCTGCTTTTACATATAATGAACATGTCTGCACAGTGGAATGCACACTGTACCCGCACCCATAACTCCGAACCTCTGACAGAAAGACATCTGGACAAGGGCAGAAATAAAAGTGTAACAAAGGCACAATGATTGGCATGTGTTGTAAATATCACACTTAGATGCTGAGAAAGTTGGTAGGGTGTGGGGTTTGCAGTAGTGGTAATTGTCAGAAGGTTATGATGCCTGAAACACTAATGTCTGTCATTATTTTGTAACACCACTCTTCAATATGTCACTAACTTGCCATAAAAACATAAGTTTACGTACACAGGATGAAACCTCTAGCCAAACAACTGGACAACCTGCCAAAAAATGTACAGGTGAGAGGTATGGCCACACAAGGATATGACATCTCAGGTTAGAAAGATACCACACAAGCAGGAGATCCCCAGCCAGTATATCACTAAGTTGCTAGACTGTTTCCACAGCACGTCATCACTCAACTGGCTGTAGCCACACCTCACAAATGGCCTTGCTGGGCAAGAATGTACATAGCTGCCCTCATAATATTGGAATATGCATCATACAACTAGTATTCCTCTGGTAAAACACTGTGATGATCTGAGGGTGTCTGTGTCTCGACAGTTTGTTTGCCTTTTTGGATTTGTGGTGTCTGGCAGTAGGTAATGACACAATACATTGCAGTGTCAGACTACAGATACGTCAGAAAATGTCTACTAAACAAACCCAGTACCCCGAGAAATGTCATCTGTACTCCTGAGAGGTATGGCTGTAGCACACAAAACCTTGGACTGGAGTACACCTATCTCTGGAATGGAGTCCCCCTCTAACTATAGAAAGTCACACTGGGCATGCTCCTACACTTAGAGAATCACAGGACATGCTGCAACCCTTATTGGAATATATGACTGCATTGTGAATGTATGTCTGTGCATACAGACAGCTATGTAAACCTTAACTGTCTCCACACACACACACACACACACACACACACACACACACACACACACACACACACACACACACACACACACAAACACACACACACACATCAGACAGGATTACCCTCAGCTAGCTGTAGGTGGCACGTATGTGATATATCTGCATCTGTTGTGTGAGATACACAGACATATATATGGGCAACAGATAACATATGTCAAGCATACACACACATGTGGGGAAGTGAGAGACAGACAGTGATAGAGAGAGAGAGAGAGACACACAGGGGGACACCGACAGAGTGAGTAACACACACAGGTACCCGTCCCTGAATGGCATACAGTGATGTCCTGCTGTGGACAGTGGCATACCAGTTGTAAATGGTTGCACAAGCCAGCATAAAAGGTGAGCCCCATTGTGTAATAGTACTGAGGTTGGGTTTATAATATCACATCACGTGTGTGCGTTTGTGTGTGTGTGTGTGTGTGTGTGTGTGTGTGTGTGTGTGTGTGTGTGTGTGTGTGTGTGTGTATGTGTGTGTGTCTGTAAGTCTAAGTATTAAGAGACTGTTCACACTCAGTACACATCACATTGCCCTACTTCACAAGATCTGCTGCTGTCATTCACCTTAGAAGTACCATTGGACACCTATCACCTCTATAAGCACTGTAGCATGTGTGATAACTGTGTAACACTATAGTACAAACAATTAGAAAGGTAGTGGTTCTAATATCAATATTGGCAACTGTGTGTGTGAGACAGATGTGTGTGAGAGAGTGAGAAAATGCGTGTTTGTAGGTGAAACAGTTTTAGGCCATTCCCACTCACAACACATCACACTGCCCCACTTTATCAGTCCTGCTGTCATTCCCCTTACCAGAACCTTTGGCCAGTCATCAGCCCAGTAAGTTCTGTAGTGTGTGCGATAATTGTGTAACACTCTAGTAAAAATCACTAGATAGGCAGGGGTTCTACTCTCAGATCCAGCAAATGTGTGTGTGTGGTTGTATAAGTGTGTGTGTGTGTGTGTGTGTGTGTGTGTGTGTGTGTGTGTGTGTGTGTGTGTGTGTGTGTGTGTGTGTGTGTGTGTGTGTGTGTGTGTGTATGTATATTTGCAAGAAGACGTATTTTGATAAGTTTCCCACCCAGTGCCCTACTTTATCAGTCCTGCTGATGTCATTCCCCTTATCAACGACTTTGACCATTTGTCAGCCCAGTAAGCTCCATAATGCATGTGATTACTGTGTAACTATATGGTACAAATCACTAGATAGGTAGGGGGTTTGCTCTCAAATCCAGCAAATGTGTGAGTGGGTGTGTAAGTGTTTATGTTTGTAAGAAGAAGTATGTTGATAAGTTTCCCACTCAGTGCCCTACTTTATCAGTACTACTGATGTGATTCCCCTTATCAGCACCTTTGGCCATTTGTCAGCCCAGTAAGCTCTGTAGTGCATGCAATAACTGTGTAACACTATGGTACATATCACTAGATAGAGAGGGGTTCTGCTCTTGCATCTAGCAAATGTGTATGTGGGTGTATAAGTGTGTGTGTGTGTATGTTTGTAAGAAGAAGTATTTTGATAAGCTTCCCACCCAGTGCTCTACTTTAAAAGTCCTGCTCATATCATTCCCCTTATCAGCACCTTTGGCTAGCTGTCAGCTCAGTAAGCTCTTTAGCATGTGTGATAACTGTGTAAGACTATAGTACAAATCATTAGATAGGCAGGGGTTCGAATCTCAATACTGGCAAGTAAGTGTGCATGCATGGGTGAGAATTGTATCATGTGTGGGTTGTACCATTTTGAGTTATGTACAAATCACTAAATAGGCAGGACTTCTACTCTCAGGTCCATCAAATGTATGTGTGTGTAAGTGTGTATGTTTGTAAGAAGAAGTATTTTGATAAGTTTCCCACCTAGTGCCTTACTTTATCAGTCCTGCTGATGTCATGATGTCATTCCCCTTATCAGCACCTTTGGCCAGTTGTCAGCCCAGTAAGCTCCTTAGTGCATGTGATAACTGTGTAATACTATAGTACAAATCATTAGATAGGTAGGGGTTTGGATCTCAATGCTGACAAGTAAGTGTGTGTGTGTGTGTGTGTGTGTGTGTGTGTGTGTGTGTGTGTGTGTGTGTGTGTGTGTGTGTGTGAATCGTATCTTGTTTTGGTTGAACCATTTTGAGTTGTATACCACCCTGTACACTTCTCATCACCCTACTTTACAAGGCCTGCTGTTGTAATTCACCTTAGAAGTACCTTGGAACAAGGTGAATTCATATAAACTCTGTTGTGCATCTGATAACTGTGTAACACTATAGTAGAAATAACTAGATATGTAGGGGTTCTAATCTCAATACTGGCAACTGTGAGATATATTCTTTATGGGTTATAGCATTTTGATGTGTGTAACATCCACACCTGTTTACTACCCCCCAATGACATTACTTTATATAGCGTGTTAATGGCATCTGCCTCACATGCAGCATGTTAAACTATTGTGCAGTCCATTCCAATCATCTGTACAGATGTCTATGGAATATCTGGATGTTTGCAACCTATATGTGGTTGATGTCCCCTAGCAATGGCCATGTATGTGATATTGTTACCAAATAGGTCACAGTTAGTGTCCTAACACACATGCCAGCATCAGATATTATACCTGACTGAAACATCATGCTGATACAATGTTCATTACTCTATCACTTGTCCAAGCTTGGGAAATAGATGACTCAAGTTGTTATTTCTAGTGGGTTACCTCACCATCTATGAAAGCATTCACAACATTACGTGTAGTAAGAGGTAGTGGGTTATGTTTCACGCATAAAATCTATGTGGGGCATGTCATGTGTATGTAGCACTATAGTACATTAAAGTGGATATGTAGGTTTACGAATCTGTCTCTTGCCAACTGTGTTCGTGTTACTATGTGTATGCAAAGGATATACCATTTTGTCTCCCTGTTCCACCCTGTGAACTCAGGAATACATACCACAAACCTGTTACACACAGTACCATGCATGCCCTCACCAACTACATCAGGGTTGAGTGTATGGCAAATAAATGACAGGGGCAAAAGGTGCTGACATGTGAACCTGTTGCAGTCAATCTAATGGCTAAGCTTGTGAGGGACCTATTGACAGTACTCCAGTAACCTGTTCCATATATATGAGCCTGTGGTATTACACAACACTGAGGTGACATGTCTGAAGGCTACCTGTCTGTGACAAGGGGTATGTACGCAAAGTCACGCTGTCTGACAACAATGTCCATGACACACTGCTGCATGCATACACACTTGGTAAACATACATATAAAGCTGTACATTGGCTATGAAATGGTCAGTGTATATCCACTATGCCATACTCCATGTTGATAATGTCTGCAGGGCCACAGCCTGCAGACACACAGACACCTGGAACACAAACAGAATACAGTATGTCAGACTACATTCAGTCAGTGGTACTGACAACAATAATGCATCATGGATAATAAGGCACATGCAGCTTTATGTGTACCCATAACAAATGCGAGCAGACAGCACCTTACACCATATTACATAGCTACACTGTACTATATTCACCCTGTGTATCAGACCCATATTAGCCTGTCCCTGCATCAATGGTATTAATGACAGGGATGTGGCACAGGTATCATCATATGCACAGGGTATGGTGTGGGTTTGCCAGAGGCCTAGGATGGGCCATACGGTTGAAATCCATGTGTGTGTGTTTGGAGGGGTATCCTATAGATGGGGTGTGCAGAGGTGCTGTGTGTGTCTGGAGATGACCTGCCTGTGATACAGATATATGTGTGTGTGTGTGTGTGTGTGTGTGTGTGTGTGTGTGTGTGTGTGTGTGTGTGTGTGTGCGTGTGTGCGTGTGTGTGAGTGTGTGTGTGTGTGTGTGTGTGTGTGTGTGTGTGTGTGTGTGTGTGTGTGTGTGTGTGTGTGTGTGTATGCGTACAGTCATGCCATGTGGCTGCCCTACATAGGGGTATGTTGGACAACTGTGGATAGTACATGGCAGAGTGTCCAGTTTACCATCTCTGGCCATGGACACATGAAGTGGTCCTGCCAGGGGTCTCACTGGCACCACCAGGCCCAAGGCCAGATGCAGTACTGCTTCCTGATGGTGACTACTGTCTGCTGGATCTGTGTCCCTGACAGGACTGGCCAGGACCACGTTCCCATGGCCTGCGCTGTTGTGATGTGGACAGCAACCCCCCTTTGGTAGTGCTGGCATCACTGCCACTACAGGAGTTTGAAGGTGCATGGCCCAGTAGACTCTCAACTGATCTTGGTACTGACCTACATCCACATGGCCAATGCTCATCTCTCACCAAACGCTCTAGCACAGACATGCCATGGTCGAGAATTGCCAAGGTCTCACCCCACCGTCTATTCATGACCTCAGTATTTTGGCATGTGGCATCAAGAAGGTCACGTATGTCACCACATAAATCAGGAAGAGTTGCATCCAACACCCTGAGTCTTGTGTTGCATGCACTACGTGCCTGTGCATCCATGACAGCCCAAAACATGTGCCTTGTGACACTTGCTGTGGCACTTGTGACAGCAGCTTGACAAGCAGCAGTCCTTCTGTGAGGACCTTTGTCCATCTGCCCATGTGGGACCTTGCCTGCACTCTGGGTATGGCCAGTGTCTACACTAACACCTGCCATAGTCACCACACTAGCCTGTCCCATGCCACCATCTGCCAACTGTCCATCATCTGTGGCTGTTGGAGACAGGGCATGTGTGAGAATTGTGACTGTGTGCAGGGACATTGTGGATGACTGTGTGATGCCAACCGACAGCACAGATTCAACCCCTGACAACACCACCTGTGCCTGACTATGACCATCATCATTGCAAGAGTCTGCAGAGACACTGACATCAGATTCTGAGCAGGAGGAATAATGACCACCATGACAACCAGTGGAGGAAAGACAACATATGTAAATTAATATCTGCACTATACCGTTTGCTGCTACATACATACACACACACACACACACACACACACACACACACACACACACACACACACACACACACACATGCACGCACACACACACATACAGGTGAGGTGGCAGACAGGCATTACACAGACCTGATGCCAACTGGTGACATTCACAACACAGTATTAGCTTCAGCCTGTGCACACATATGCATCTAGCTTCTTGTAAGTTTTTTATGTGTCATAATTTTTCCTCTAACAGATTTGTTTTACAATTGAATTGTACAGGTTATAGGTCACATGAAAGGTTGGAAGGGGTTTGGAAATGCTTTATTGTGCTCTCAATTTTGTATATCACAAATGCCTGGCATTCTAACAGGTGTGTGAACACCATTTACATGCACTGTATAACACTAATTTATAAAATATGTCCCTAGTTTTGGGCCTTTGTTCCCCCATTTTGTCAGTCTTTGTCTAGATTTCTTGCAATGGCAGGTTGTGTGGTATGCTACAGATATGTGACATCTCCTGCAAATAGGCCCCTTTGATAACCACTGTGATGCAGTACTGTTAACCCCACAACAAGTGAACATGCAGATATTGCAAAATGGCTGAGAGTAACAGTTGTGTGCATGGTCACATGCATAAACTTAACATGCCTGGGTTACTGGTGAGTCACAAAAAGGAAATCCCATACTCACCAGCTTCAGGCTGCTGTCCCACATCCAGACCAGAGGGACCTATGTGGTTGTGGGGGACAGGTAATGTCAGCAGACTCACATTTGGTATTGGTACAAGATGAATGCTACGTTTATGCACAGGTACAGTACAAGCTATGATAGTAAACATTTTGCTGTCCCTCACCATAGATGTGCACTTGTGTGCATTACTAAACCCCACCCACAAATGCAGTTTGAATTGACATATGCATCTAGATACTCTATAGAAGACAGTGTGACTGCTACATAATTAAAATGACGTGTACTGTGGCCTTACCTATACACTCCTCACCTGTTGCCTGGGTGCCACCCACCTCCATGATTTGTGTTTCATGTGTTGGCTGCTGTGTGGGGGCTACCCCAAGGTTGGTAAGGAGCTCCTATGTTGCTGTAAGTGGGGCCTGTGTAGCTGGACCCCCACCTGTAGCAGTAAGGTCCCTGGCCATGGCAGCAGCCCTTTGCTGGGCATGACGTATCAAGTCTGTTGCCCAATGCCTGCCCTGATCGTATGTGCAACCATGGTGGCCCAAGGTGTTAACTCTGTGGACAAGGTCGTAGCATAGGGCAGTCCACTCCTGCAGATTTTGTCGGCTATGCCCAAACAGCACCACATGGTGCTGGATTATTGCAACAGTGATAGCTGCATTCTCCACTGTAGTATATGCTGGCTGATGCTGCATGCCACCTGGAAGACATAAACAGGGAAACACATCACAGGACCTCAGACATTGCCCAGAGTTATTTACAGAGCCAGCACATCAATATTGACTATCATTAGCCACCACTTACAACCACATCATACCCCTGTCATCTATCAGCACAGTATGAACTTGCATTGCACTCCTGGTCCTGATGTGTCATGTTCCCCTAATGAGGGGCCAGTACATTGTATAAACCACCATTCAGCATTCACATTTGTGTAGAGGCAAGGCAGTGGCCATCTTCCTTGCAGCTGGGATGTCAGTGGTGCTCAGGCTTTGCTTGTATATAGTGTGTAATGGAGCTGGAAGCATATGTCTGAGTTTATATAGGATGCAGACAGGAATGTTATCAGATCTCATGGAGACTTACTTTTGTTGACTTTGATTAGGCAGTATGCAACTGTTCCCTGATGATGATGAGGGTAGGGGTGCAGGTGTTGTGCATATCCACCTATACTAATGGTGAGCCAGGTGGATGATGTTTGCCCTAAACCTGTCTGCAGCAGTTTGACTATAGCTATGGTATGTGTGTATGTGGTGTGATTGACTGCCATTACAGGGTAGGTTGGGTTGTTGCCTTTAAGATTGCAGACATATGTGAAGACGGCCTTGTGATTGTCCTTGGTGGATGTGTCCAATTTGTACTCATAGTTAGCCTTACATTAATCCACCTGTGACCTCATATGCTCATTCAGACAAAGGTTGACTTGCTGCCAAGTTGGTGCCTGCTCCTACTTTGTCCTGTACAGCCAATATAGCGACCAATTTTGTGGTTTGTGTATTGCTGCTGTCCAGCAAAGGGGATTACTCTACTTTGGTGGAGACAAGTTTTACATACAACTATGTAGGTGGTCATAAAGCTGTTTGCAGTAGGCATGGACACAAGGTCATAACACAGTTGGACACCTCTCTAATTTCAACCTAATAATCATGCTTATTCTAGTACCCAATTTTGTGTCAGGTTAATGCCACAACCAGTAACTGTAGAAATCTAACTCTGTTGGATGCACAGAAACTAAGATTACACACATGCACAACATGTACAGCTTATTTACCTGACGTTTTGCATCCCGTGTCTGTTTTTATGAGGCAACCGGGTACAACTACTCATATATACATATGCACAGATGATATACATTTCTGTTCTATGTCAGTATGGCACACTGTATTTACACTCTTGATGCTCTGTCATTTCTGTCAACCTGTTAGAGCAGGATATCTGGAGGACACCACACATACATAGGGAGCAAAGGACCAAAATTAGTGACACTTTCTTAATATTGCTGTTACACACAAGTCATTTGAAAGCACAGTAGCCTTTCCATTCACAAACATACCCTGGAGGATGTCCGATGCTCATATGGCAGAAAGCAAGGAGAAAGGCAAGGAGTGTGGTAGTGAGGGTAGGAAATTTTAATGTTGGCAGTATAACGAGTATGGGGACAGAGCTAGCTGATATGATGGACAGAAGTAACATTGATATATTGTGTGTGCAAGAGACCAGATGGAAGGGGGAGTAAGGCTAGGTATATCGGAGTTGAGTCCAAATTGTTCTATCATAGTGTGGATTGGAGGAGAAATGGTGTAGGGGTTATCCTGAAGGAACAGTATGCCAAGAGTATTTTTGGAGGTGAAAAGAGTGTCAGATAGAGTGATGTTTATGAAGCTGAAAATTGATGGTGTAATGATGACTGCTGTTAATGCATGTGCTCTGCAAGTTGGGTGTGCGATGGATGAGACAGACAAACTTTGGCGTGAGTTGGATGAAGTGCTGATGACTGTACCCAAGGGTGAGAGAGTGGTGACTGGAGCAGATTTAAATGGGCATGTTGGTGAAGAGAACAAAAAGAATGTGGAAGGGATGGGTAGGTATGGTGTTAAGCAAAGGAATGCAGAAGGTGAGATGGTGATGGAGTTTGCAAAAAGGATGGACATGGCTGTGGTCAATACGTATTTTAACAAGACAGAGGAGCATAAGGTGACATACAGGAGTGGAGAAAGATGCACACAGGTGGATTATATCCTATGCAGGAGAGCCAGTTTGAAGGAGATTGGAGATTGTAAGTGGTGACAGGGGAAAGTGGAGTTAGGCAGCATGGAATGTTGGAGTGTGGGATGATGTTGGTGATCAAGAAGAGGAGGAGGAGGAGGAGTGTGAGGGCAGCACCCAGGATCAAATGGTGGAAATTGAAAAAGGGTGATTGTGAGGTTGAGTTCAGGGAATAGTTAAGACAGGCAGTGGGTGGCAGTGAAGAGTTACTGAATATTTGGGTAATTACAGCAGAACTAGTAAGAGAGATGACTAGAAAGGTACTTGGTGTGACATCTAGACAGAGGAAGGAGGACAAGGAGACCTGGCAGTGTTATAAGGAATTACAATAAAATACAAACAGGTGTTCCTAGTGGGCCATAACCATATTGGCCACACTGGCACTACAAGGAGAGCCCATAGCAACCCCGACTTTTTGAATGTAAAAATTACCTTCAAACATAAAATAGTTATTGTCTAAAATTAAGTCCAAAAGTTCATGGACAAGATCCAACTCATTTCTTGTGCTGCCTTGTGACCTTAGCATTTGATCAACCCACTCAAGAGCTATGTCGTGTGGGATACATGTATAGAGGTCTTTGACATCAATAGTAAGGAAATTATATCCCAAATTGACCTCTAATTTATTAATTTTATCCAAAAACATGCAGGAGTCTTTACAGATTTGGTTAAATTTAACCAAGTATTTTTGTAAAATAGAATCCACAATTTTAGCACAGGGGTAGGTGGGAGAACCCCTACTATCAATCAAAGGTCACATTGGGGGGGGGGGTTGGTTAAATCTTTGTGTATTTTAGGTATACCAAATAAGCAAGGGAATCTAGGGTATACTGTTGACATATAATTATAAAAATTCTGAGTAATTCTTCCCTCAATAAACATGGCAGCACAAGAAATGAGTTGGATCTTGTCCATGAACTTTTGGACTTAATTTTAGACAATAACTATTTTATGTTTGAAGGTAATTTTTACCTTCAAAAAGTCGGGGTTGCTATGGGCTCTCCTTGTGGTGCCAGTGTGGCCAATATGGTTATGGCCCACTGGGAACACCTGTTTGTATTTAACAATTGTGAGTTCAAAGACAAGTTAATTTTTTATACCCGTTATTTGGATGATATTTTTATTTTACTTGATGGTGATAGTTCCATTAGTGACTCAGTTGTTGAGTACTTCAATAAGACTACCCATTTTCTGAAGTGTAATTCCACTTTTGAATTGGAGTCCATAACATACCTTGACATTTTATTATCTAAAGATCACTCCACCCAAAAACTCATAGCTACCATTTATAGAAAAAGTACTTATTCCAACTCATTCCTACACTTTTCTATCTGCCACACACTCCATCAAAAATGAGCTATAGTAAAGGGCCAATTGGTTAGGGCTGCCCATATAATTACTTTAGATAAGGATTTTCATGCCGAATGTGCCCACTTAAGAGGCATGTTTATACATCGTGGCTACCCTGAACACATGGTTGATGAGATTATTGAAGAGGTAACAAGTAAACGTTTGAGACATTTTTATAAACCAATTTTGAATAATGGTTTTATAATAAACAATGATGTTGACAATAATTTTTCTTCGGTACCTGAAGCCGATAATGAATCTGACTCACCAGAGACACCAGGTGTTACTTTTGTAACAACTTATAACCTTAATAGTAAAGACTGCTTTCAGATTCTGACAAAAAATTGGGCACTTTTCAAGAACGACACTAGTGTTTTTCAAAGTGTTGGAGAACACCCCGTGGTAATTTACAAAAAAGCTAAGAATCTTAAGGCTTATTTTGAACATCATTCAACTGCACGTGCAGGGACATTGGGTATGTACATATGCCAAGCGTGCAATTACTGCCAATATATTATTGAGTCTAATAGATTCAAAGTTTACGATCAACAATATTATCTGAGATCGAGAGTGAACTGTAATTCAAAAATGGTAGTTTATTTAGCTCAATGTCAGTCATGTCTGGCCTTCTATATTGGTAAAACAGAGAGGAGGCTCTGTGACCGCATTTATAAACACGTTTATGCCATCAGAAAACATAAATCTGAGAACGCTTTGGCGAAACATGTTTTACAGTACCCTAATCATTCCTTCAAGTTTTTAGTTATTGATCAAATTTGTCAGAATTCTCAGGGCGGACCAGATACACTTAAGTTAGAAGAATTAGAGTTAAGCTGGCAGATTAGGTTGAATGCTTACAATACACCCAGCTTAAATGAGGGTTGTTCGATTAGCAGCACTCTCAAACTTAAAAGTCATAGCAGATAATACATTGTTTTTAAATTGTTGTTTGTTTTATGTCCAGTTTTATTACTGGTTTTTATATTTTACTGGAAGATGTATAGTGTAATTTAGGATGTTTGATATTTTGTAACAAATGACTGTTTACAAGGTTAGTTTTTATCAGCTAGTGAGTGGTGTTCCAAGTGGCTGTCAAATTCAGCTATTTCTTGAAATTATTTCACTTCTTTAAATGTTTTTATTGAGTCAATGATTAGTTAATTGATACTATATTTAAAAGGTTTCTTCATGTGATACAAAATGTCTGAGGAAGTTTGTAAATGTAACAAACGAAAAGCGCTTAACATTTTAATAAATTTTTAGTGCCGTTCCACAGTTTCATCAATTATTGCTCCAAGGAGTTTTGTTTGGGTGTCAACAGAAAGTTTAGTTCCATTAAGGGATGTTACAGAAAAGTTCTGTTTTGCATGTTCCAGATTTTTAGGTAGGAAAAGTAGTAGCTTAGTTTTGCTGACATTTAGCAGGAGTTGGTTGGATTGTTGCCAGTTTTCAGCTGAGTGGAGTGAGTTTTGTGCAAGGGATTGAAGGTTTTCTATGTTGTCAGCAGAGCTGATGATGGTCGAGTTATCAGCATATTGAATAAGATTGGATTGGGGAGAGGATGGGAAAAGGTCATTGGTAAATGCATTGAGGAGGAGGGGGCCCAGTATTGATCCTTGTGGGACCCCTGTCCTAACTGCTTGAAAGGGGGAGTAGGAAGAGTGCCATCTAACAGCCTGGTGTCTATTAGTGAGGTAATCACAGAAGCAGGAGGTGGTGGGGTTTGAGAAGCATAGGTTGGAGAGTTTATGGTGAAGTATGGTATGAGATATGGTATTGATTGCTTTTGGCAGGTCCAGAAAGAGGGCTGATGCTATTTTGCTGTTATCCCTGACTTGAGCAATGTTATTAGTAAAGGATACAAGAGCGGTAGCTGTGCTATGTGTGGGGCGGAAACCATGTTGAATTGGTGTGAGCAGGTTTTCTTGTAGCAGATGATTAAGTACTTGCTTATGGATGCACTTTTCCAGTATTTTGGAGAGTGGAGGCAGTATGGCAATTGGTCTGAAATTGGTTGGCTCAGTGGAGTTTCTTCCTTTATGAAGAGGTACTCCAAAAAAATTCTTCCAAATTTCAGGGACTTTGCCTTCTTTTATGGATCTGTTAATCAGGATAGATGTGGGGTAAGCTAGAGATGCAGCTGCATGTTTAAGGAATAATGGAGGAAGGTTATCAGCTGAGGGTGAACCAGGTTTTAGTTTAGTTAAAAGCAACTTGATATAAGAGGTGGGAACAGGTGACAGTGAGAATGAGAGTGAGGGTGAGAGAGGTGAATCAGAGGTAGATGAAGATGTAGATGAATTGAAAGAGGTGCGGGTGGAGAAGTTATTTACAGTTAAGTTTTCAATGGTTTCAATGAAAACCCTATTAAGGAGGGTTGCTATTCCACAGGAGTCTTGTCAGAATAAGATGTGGGTGGGGCAGGAGTACCAGGTAAGAGAAGTTTATTGATAGAGTTCCAGTTTATTAGGATTACAGTTGGGATTGTTAAGTGGAGATTGGTAATAGTTCTTTTTATCATGATTGATTTGTTTCTTAGCTTTGTTTCTAAGTTCTCTGTAAGAGACAAGGTTGGATGAGGTATTATTGCCTTTCCAAGTTTTTCAAGCTTTATCTCTGGTCTTCATGAGTGTAAGGGTAGTTTTAGTTAGCAATGGGCATATCTGAATTTGATGCGAGTTTTCCTAGTGGGGGCAAGGGAGTTGAGGATGGATAGAAAGGTGTTGTTGAAGTGTAAGACTGCTTCATCAAGAGTGAGATTAGAGAGAAAGGATCAGTTTATAATAGAGAGGAGGTGATTTAATGAGTCAGGAGAATAGCTAGATAGATCACGGGTCACCTTATATTGTTGTGCTTTATGCAGGTGTTCAGGGTTTCTGTGAACTAGTAAAGGTAGGTGGTCACCTAATGTGTCTGGTATGGTTGGTTTGATTTTCTGTCTATCTGTCTGTCTCTCTCTCTCTGTCCGAGATGTAGGGTATACATCTGTTTGGCATAGGCAGCAGCCTGCCTTTTGTAGATAATCCTCATGGGCAGCTGATGGCCCATGTACCAAATGTTGTCCCCCACTTGCTAATTGCATGCAGAACAGCTGTGCTGTTATTCCTATAGCCAATGGCATGGCAACACACTCCTATAATTGAGTACTTCATGTGGGCATTGCCCCTTTTCCTTACCTGTGAGGAGGAACTTCATGGAGGTGTGTGAACAACAGCATCACAGAGGGTGGTTGGAAATACCTCTTGCAATGAAAACTGGGGAGACAGCCCAACAAACTAGGGAAGAATGTTCCAGACATAGGGACATAATGTAAGTATTCCTGTTAATGGTAGCTTAACAGGGTTTGTGTGTACATGGCGTTTTGTGTGATTTTAAGTCTGAGTGTGTTATGTGGTTGACATAATTCTCAACTGTAGGGCTATCTGCAGAATGGCCAGATTTTGGACTCTCACGACTGGTGTGTTCCTCAGACATTTTTTGTCTTTGAAAAATCAGTAGCATACTGTGGGGACTGCAGTCAGTAAATGGCATCATCCATTTGTGTTTCTGACTTCATATCCTTCAGAAAAGATATTTTATAACAAACCTTGTTACACTGGCAACTGTCTCAGTTTATAACAGCAATATTTCACATATGCCCCTTTTTTGGGCCTCTGTCTCCCAAGTACGTCAGGCTTTTTCCAGATGTCATACAGTAAGAGGTTGATAGGTAGTGTATATCATTATTTAGTGCCTTCATTCCTGATACCATCCCAGTGATGTATCAGAATGCCAGACATGTTATGTGTAAGAGGCCTTGTATATGAAGACAAAGCCTGGACATTTTGTGGGACGCTGAACAGTTGAGAGGTCTGTGTATTTCTGGTGATTGTTGACAGACTTTCAGGATTGTGTAGCAGTGTAGTGTATAAAGGTTATTTGGCCTGTGTAGGGAGGGGGGTAGGCGCATGTGTTATGGCTCCTTTTCTATCTGACTGTGCATGCTGCTCCAGTTTCTGGTGGTCTATCAGCTGTATATGTTTGCAGGGACAGATTGAGACATGTCCCATACCACAGTCAGGCATCTTACTACACTGTGAACTGGCCCAGTATATGTAGGGGTAGTGTGTGAGTGGCAAACATGATGAGATGTTTTTGTTCACATAGTCCTTATACTTTACTGTTCATTTAGCTTATCGGTATGTCACTGTGACTGTGGTGAAATCGGTTATGAGCATGCACTTTCACACTGGTGTCTGTTTTTCAGTGCTGTTACATCCCTGTAGTGCCTGATATATTTGCAAATACATTTGTAATTCCCCATACCAGATTTGGGTTAGTGTTGTGTCAGTCTGACGGCAGTTTAGACAGTGCTTGGTGACATGCTTAGCAGCTGAGTGTAGTTTCCCTAATGTGATGTTATGTCCAGATATTTGTAGGATATACTGTTGCCTGGCCCCCATAAGTGTTTTGTATTTCTGACAGATCAGTGGGATGATGTGAGGATTTAAGTCACTAACTAGTGAGAAGTAATAGTGTTGGACTTGTGTTATTTCCATCAATATATGTTAGGATGGAAAGGAGGGTGTTACTGCAGCAACTGTGCCAGTTTATCTACTACAGTATTTCAGATATGTCCCTATTTTCATGGCTTTCTCCCACCACTCTGTCAGGCTTGGTCCAGATTTGTTGCACTAAGGGGTTCTGAGCATAACTCTCGACTGGTCAGATTGTTTCAGAATGTCCAGGCTTGTTGCTCATATTTCTGGTCTGTTCCTTATTTTTATTTCCCTGGTAAATCACTGTGATGATCTCAGGATTTCTGTCAGTAAATGATGACATACATTTCATTTTCTGAACTCACATCCTTCAGAGGATGTATGCTGAAACAAACCCTGTCACTCACGCAACATTCTATATTTATAAGAGCAATATTTAAAACATGTCCCTAGTTTTGGCCCATTGTCCCCCTATTTTGATAGCCTTTGGCCAGTTTTCTTGCACTAAGAGGTTGAGAGGTATGGTTCTGAGTTATGACTCCACTACATGATATGAGCATATATATATATATATATATATATATATATATATATATATATATATATATATATATATGGGATATGTGCAGATCCCCGCATGCACTTTCCACTGAAGCAGAAATCAGCGAGCATACTTAACCGAAAGTGCTGTTCACCGAAGCAACACTTTCAGATAAGTATGTTTGTTGTGCCAATCGCACTATGGTGCGGATAAGGGAAAATTCCCTTTTCTTCACTGTAGTGCGACCTTGAAGTGAGAATATTAAAGTAGGGGGTGTGTGGGGGGTTCAGGGGGCTTGCTCCCCTGCATAGATGTAGGTTTAATGGTTTTTTTTTTGAAACATACTTTACGGTAAGTGCTTTTTCGGTGAAAGTACTTTAGGTAAAGTATGTTCAGTGATATATATGTATATATATATATATATATATATATGTATGGGTTCCTATGACTTCATTGAACTGTGAAATCACCGACACTCACCTCTTCGACACCAATCCATCGACGTCCATATCATCGACAATTCCGGTAAGCGATCTTCCCCCTCACAGGACCCATGGTAGCGCTTCTTCCTGTGTTACAATGATCAGGGTTTACGTGATTCCGTATAATTTACCTTGAAAGCGCTACCATGGGTCCTGTGAGGGGAAGATCGCCACCGAATTGTCGATGATATGGACGTCGATGGATTGGTGTCGAAGAGGTGAGTGTCAGTGATTTCACAGTTCGATGAAGTCATAGGAACCCATATATATATATATATATATATATATATATATATATATATGTATATATATATATATATATACACACACACACGCACGTATATATATATATATATATATATGTATATTATATTTTGTATGTATATACTTTATATGTATATCTCTAGTTATATTATGTATATATTTATATATATATATATATATATATATATATATATATATATATATATACATATATATGTGTGTGTATATATATATATATATATATATATATACACATATATATGTGTATATATATATATATATATATATATATATATATATATATATATATATATATACACATATGTATATAGTTTGTATGTATATATTTTATATGTATATCTCTAGTTATATTATGTATATATATATATATATATATATATATATATATATATATATATATATATAAATATATATGCATCTCCATGGTACAGTGTTCTGACTATGGTTTATAGGGCCCTTAGTTTGAGACTTGGGAGGGCTGATTAGTTTCTTGCTAAGCAGAACAGTGGCTGATGGAAACATAGTGATTAAAGCAGTTTTAAGTGGGTTGCACAACGCGAAGTGATGTCAACACACAGGCAACCGTAGAGATGCTTAATCTGTGTTGGCTTCACTTAGCATCACTCAAACTCGCTTACACTCGCACTAATTTCTTTAAAAGAAAAGAAAAAGGGATGATAGTAAAGTGGTGAAAAAGGGTCACACAGAGAGGCAAAGAATATGAAAGCTAGCTAGAGATGTGCAGGACGGGTGTAAGGAAGATCCATAGCTGCCCATTTGTTATACAGCAACAGCTGTGCATTTTTACAGAATTTGCAGGTGAATTTGGACATTCAAACCTGAGAGAGAGGGGTGAGGACAACAGAAATGTGTTGTCAAGCCAATAGGACCAGATTGCATGTGCCCAGTGGACACGTGCAAAATAGACAGCTATGTATGGGCCGATATTTCTTTTTAGGGGGCAGATGTCCTTTTCTTTATTTTAAGGTGAGAGTGAGACATCAAGGAAGGATTGTAGGTATGTCTGGGGAGGTAGGTTGGGTAGGGAGACAGACAAGACAGACAAGAGAGCAGACAGGGGTGGTATATGACACATGGGGTCGTAACACATTTGACGGGGAGGGTGGTTGTGAATCTGTAGCCATGCGCCCCCATATGGTTACAGTGGCACTGAGATCCCCAACCATGGGCAGTCACCACTGCACCTTCATGGCTCCAAAGGTGGCTGTGCTGGGTCTGGACAGGAGGTGCAGCCTGCCCCTTGAAGTGCACCAGGAAGCCCTCAATCTGGTGCAGCTGCTCTCCAAACTCGTATCGAAGGGTGCTGCGCACCAAACCCCAGACCTGACTGTGGGTGAGAGCCTCCTGTCAGCACCTTTTCCCAGGGTGAGGATGTGCCCCTACCCCTGCAGTGGTTCCACCCAAAGGTGGTGCAGGACCAGCAGACAAGGAAGATCCAAGTTGGGTCCCAGGCGTGATGGGGCCCAGTGCCATGGCAAGATGAGGAGGGACAGGTGGATCTGCTGGGATGTTGGTTAGTCATGAACAACACCTTTCAAGATTAGTTATAACAGCATGCACAGGTGTTCCAATTAACCCCATAAAACAGATCTGAAACAGTTGCATAGCAAGCAGAATGCATGCATAAATGGAACAACAGTATGCATTGTAACAGCCTGCCAGTAACATTGACAGCAACAGGCCACCAACAATGGTATGTGAACAAGGTATGTTAACATGCAAGCAATCAAACATATTAAAAATAATATAACACAAGTCCCAACATTAGGGTTAGAGCACAACATACCCGTAGTATGTGAGTAATAATTATTGATGTGGATGAGTTGGTGAGACAGAAAATCCATTAACAACTGTTTATGCTTCAATTTTCCACAACAGTACTGCTCAATACTCTATGGGTCTGCCCTCACTTTACATAAACCTATGGCCATAGCTTCTGTAGCACAAACATACCTATTAAACTGTCAGCCTGGAATGGTATGAGGGAAACTGTAACAACTCTGGGTACATGACTAGAGGGGACTTGTACATGTCAGGGTTACATATCTGGCACAGGAGGGGTTCCCTGAACTGCTATGTGAGTGTGCTACTGGCATACGTCAACTGGTTTTCTATCTGTGTCCAGGATTATTTGCAGCAGTGACCAGTAGCCATGACAGGGTGATACTTAAGAGACATGCATTAGAAATATACCTCTCAACCTCTTAGAGCATGACATCTGGACAAAGCCATACATAAGAGTGGGACAAAAAATATGGACATTTTTTAGATATTGCTCTTACAAACTTAGTTGATAAAGTAACAGGTTTTGCATTTGCATGGCTTTTCCAATGGATATAACATCTGACACTTGTATGTCTATCATTGTTTTCTAACTTCAGTCTATAATGGTTTGCCACTGATTTGCCATGACACTGCTACATTATGTAAAACGGACCAAAAATCTGGGAGAAATATCTGGACATTCAGTGAATATCTTTACAGATGAGAGGTATGATTCAGGAAGAGTGCATATTGTATGTATCTACCCTGCTGTCATTTGCAGGCATGTGGTGGGACAACTGAACAGTTGTCCACAGTTTCTTAGTATACCCTTCATACAGCTACTGGCAACATTTACTTACTTGTAAAACCTGTGGGGAAAATATCTGTTAACACTACCTGGCTGTTTTTACATTTTTCCTGATTCCTTGTGTGTAGATATACACACATCTTACTACCACTCCCTGGCTTTGAACCATATCTGTGTGTGAAAAATTATCAACTAAGCAATTTCTCATCACACTGAGCACCTGTGGAACTGCTGTTTTTTGTTTCAATGATTTCTGCCTAATATTCTCTTGGTTAGACAATCTGAACTTGTAATCCTGTGATGCACGCATGACAGATAGTTATTGTACAGTGAATTACTCATTTGGGTTACTACAAACTGGAAAGCAAAGGTTAATACAAGGCAATGCTGCATGGTACGCATGTTGATACTTTTCATATTACTATGCAGGGTTCAGAGCTTAGTGCAGTGTATATTTCACACTTAATTTATATCTCGTTTTACAACTACACCATCTATGGTTTCTCCTAATGGCTTGCTCACATATGAACCCCAGTTAATGTATGCTGTCACAGCCATATTTGCTGTGAAGAACCAGTATACATTCTATATATGTCTACAACAACATACCAGAATAAACACAACAGTTTTTTAAGGGTCTTTATTGTACTTCAATATTCGTCAGTCATACTTTTATATTTATTCAATTCACACAGCAACAGTATACCTACTAGCAGTAAGCAATGTATCCCTTCTTAGCTATTTTAACAATATACATAGATTTGTACTCACCAGCCTGTCAGCACAGTCTCAGTAGCCTGTCACCATGGGCTTCCACATTCACAGCCCTCTCTGCTGCAACTGTAGGGGAGAAAAAGACACATTATACATATCTGTCTATCACATTCTCAGGCTAGTATTTGCTACAAACTACTTGATAGTTATACTTACACACTACTGGAGCATTTCAGTCCCATCCATCTTGGATCCACTGGTCCAAGAGTGCCCCCTTCCTATGCTTTAGGTCAGCATAGTGGTGCCATACCTTCTCACCAGTCCGGAAGAAGCCAGTACCACCGGTGAGGTCACATGCAAGATGGTCCCAGGCCTCTGCTTTGTATTGGGAGACTTGATACTGGCCCTGCAGCAGTTTCTCCTCATATGTTTTGACTAGGAGTCTGGCCATGACCTTGAACTTCCGAATGCTCCAGCGTTCCACCCGAAAGCTCACTTCCTCTCCTACACCAACGATTGTATCTGCACAGATGGACTATAACAGATTATGACTGTATTCCCACTTGCGCCATTTAAATAATGTGATATTCACACCTTTTGCTGTCATTGGACCATTTTGAAAAGGTTAAGCTCCGCTAAGCAGTACACAAATCGGCTAAGCTGGTTTTAACACTGCTTAAAAGAGAAGTTGTTGAGTAGTGTTTAACACTGCGCAAATCCACTTAGCTGAGCTGCCTGCTGCTTATCATTCATGTCTTAGGTTCATAGGTTCATACTAGGCTATCTGCCCTAGGGCATTTATAAGCCTAGCCAGAGTGTGTTTGGCTTTCGCCACCCATTTTAATTGAATTTTGCTATGCCTTTTTTTGAGGTTAGTATACTGTGCCTCTGTCTAACAGTGACACAGAAGTGATAGCCGGGGTAAACCTACGATCTCCCATCCACTCATCAAGATTCCTCTTGAAGAGAGTCAGTGTGGGACTCTGCCTAACCTGGACTGGGATTTTATTCCAGAGTGAAGGGACCCTCTGGGTTATGAATCTGTCCCTCCAGCATGTCCTATTTATTTCAGTGCTGAGGTTCAAGTCTCTCGAGCATGTAGCTTGATGGGATTTGGATTTTCTGAGGTGCAGCATGTCCATTAATTCCAGGTTGGACATGGCTTTATACGTCAGGCACAGATCACCTCTGAGCAGGCGGTATGCCACTGAGTAGAGCTGGAGTTTCTTTAACCAGACAGCATATGGCATCTGTTTGAGCCCTTTGATCCTCTTGGTGAGGTACTTTTGGGGTCTTTCCAGTTGCTGCCGGTGTCTGGTAAGGTACATCCCAAAAGGGGCATTGTACTCAATTATGGGCCTGATGAGGGATGAGTAAAGAGGTACGATGACCTCCCCTGATCTAGATGTGAATCCCTTCATGATTAGGTGGGCTATATAAAATGTTTTTCTAACCACTTTGGCCACGTGGTTGTCAAATGAGAGATTGTTATCAACTTGGGTCCCCAGGTCCCTAATGACTTCTTCTGTACTTAATGGATTACCACCTATGTGGTAATTTGTGGGCACTTTGTTTTTGCCAAAGGGGATGACTATACACTTTTTGGCGTTTAGCTTGAGGCCATGGCTCTGGCACCAGTTGTCTGTTTCTATGAGGCCCTTTTGGAGGATGCTTGTGTTGGCTGGAGAGTTGATTATGGCGCCCAGTTTGCAGTCATCTGCGAACTTGGTCAGCCACAGTCCTTCAGTGTTGGCCTGTACCACCGAGAAATATATACCGAACAAGAGAGGTCCCAGGACTGAGCCTTGTAGGATGCCACTTGTAACTGGTTTGGAGTCTGACATGGCTCCAGCAATTCTAACCATGTGGGTTCTGTCCTTGAGCCAGTTTGCAACCCATCTAGTGACATAGGGGTTTATTTTTAAGCTGGTGAGCTTATCTATAATGCCCGAGTGGGGTATTGTATCGAAGGCTTTTGCGATGTCCAGGTAGGCTGTGTGGACCACCTTCCCCTCGTCAATGGCCTTGGTGACTGTTTCAAAGAAATCGACCATGTTTAAGAGGCAGGCTCTGCCCTTAACAAAGCCAAACTGGGTAGGATCCAGTGTCTGTATGTTCCCCAATATCTTTATTTATGAGGTCCATGATGATCCTTTCCATAACTTTGCAGACCAAGCTAGTCAGGCTTATGGGGCGATAGTTTCCAGGATCTGTTGAGGCACCACCTTTGTGGAGAGGGACCACTGTTGCTGTATGCCACTCTTTGGGTACATATCCTGTAGTAAGGCTAAGATTGAACAGTAGTTTTATGTTTGGGTTTAGCTCTTCTTGGATTTCATGTAGGATGCAGCCCAGGACACCATCTGGTCCCATTGATGCTGTGTTTTTTGCTTTGGAGAGGGTGGCTCTTACCTGAGCATCTGAGATGTCAGGGGGGCAGCACTCTGTTGGGATAGATATTTGCCCTTTTGGTGGGGAGAGGGGGGAGAAGTCTGCGCTGAACCTGTCAGTTAGGATGTTGGCAATGTCTGTGGGTTCGGTGTATTTGTTGTCATTTTGGACTAATTCTGAGCATATCTGGGAATTCCCACCCAGGTTCCTAACATAACTAAAGAAAGCCTTGTGATTATCCTTAGTGTCCTGTGCAATTTTTCTCTCGAAGCTGGCCATAGACGATTTTATGAGTGCCCGTAGTTTTTTGCTAATACTGATCAGAGATGCCTTCCCTTTTTGGGATTTTGCTCTATCATGTAGTAGCTTCCTCCTTCTATTGTATAGTTTGTTTATGGCTGGGGTCCACCAGACAGGACGTCTGCCTTTGGAGGATTGGGTCTTGGTTTTATTTGGGATTGCATGATCCATGCATTCCTGAAGGTGTTCATAGAATGCGTTTATAAAGGATTCTGCAGTCTGGGCCGTATTTTCCACAGGCCCAGGGGCTTTGAAGGATTTCGCTTCGGTTTTGAGGCATGTGAAATTTGCTTTAGAGAAGTTTTTCACTGTGGTTTTCTGGGCAGGGGGTGGGGTCGGGATGTGAATATCCAGTGAGATTAGTTTATGGTCTGATCTTACCTGCTTAGCATAGCTGACTATTGCTAACCATTGGTCACTTTAAATTTTTTTAAATATATCAGAAGTCTGACTTCATTTATTGAGTATATATGATATACTTTACATGACCATCCCTCTATGTGCTTTCCTTACATTGGCAAGGGGTGTGACTATACTGTATGGGACACTTGTATGTACATGGGTAGTTTCACATGTTATATGCACTCACACTTACATTGTACACTAGCTACACTACCGTGGCTAACAAAAACAGTTACTACATAATTTAAGTTTAAAAAATAATGTTAACACTGCTTTCCCATATAAAAACAGCTTGCCTGCCTTGGTACTCAAGCTGTGAATGCCTGCATTCAGGACTCTAACCACTACACTATCTCAGCTTGGAAATTTCCCCTGTATATTTGTATTTATCTCCTATGGGATGTTTAAGCTATGGTAAGCGGAGGGCCAAAACGTGCATACTCACTTATCTATGTTTAAACATTCCTTAGCCTAGAAAAAAAATTGTAATATTATTACTATTATATTATTATGTTATATAATGAGTATTGTGGTGTTCTGACAAGTCATTGAGGACTGCACTCAGGAAATAATGGCATACATTTGCCTTTCAGGCTTTTATCCTTCACAGATTCCTGTTAATACATATCCTGTTTTCTTTCAACTTTCTAAGTATGTGAGAGCAATATTTCTGATGTGTCCCTATTTTTAAGTGTATTGCCCCCCCCCCCCCCATTATCTGTGCCTTTGTTCACATAGACTGCTGTCAGGGAATATTGGCATACATTTGCTTTCAGACTTCTATCCTTCGGTAAGTTATGCTAATGCATGACCTGTTTTCTATCAACTTTCTTAGTTTGTGAGGGCAATATGTATGTGTCCCTTTTCAGGGATTTATCCACCATTAGTTGTGATTTTATACACATTTCCTGCTTTAGCAGGTTGCAGAGGTGTCATACGGCACTTTTACAATGCAGGTAGTGTGTCACAGAACCTGTCACACACCCCCTGCATTGCTTTCCTGCTGCCGTATGTATTTCAGTGTCTGCGGACACTGAAATGATCATTTATTTTATTTCAGAGTCTGTGGACACTGAAATACTGGCATAATATTAGAGAAATTCTCTAATATTATGCCAGATCATATTAGAAAGTGCTGTACAGCATTTTATGAGTGCGGGGAGTGTGTTCAATGTCTGTGCACTTGTTGAACATGCCCCCTGCACTTGTTCATGGTTCTTGTCCCCTGTAGGTCAAACAGCAGCACGCCTTCATGAATATGCAAGGTGCACTGCTGTACTATACAGACACGAACCACTCCATGCAGGAACAGTGTTATTCCTGCACGGAGTTTATTGAATCCCAGGGTCTGTTTATTAGCCCAAACCTTCATAGCAGTTCTGCTCATGGCACTGCAACATACTAAATTCCATATCCTCAAGAACGTATTGGTCACAACCGTGATATATCTGGATATATAATAGTCACAATTCATATATTATGAAATAAAACCATCATTCTTAACTACATATCTATGAAATAATCCAAATGACTCTGTTAACTGGCTGTGGGAATTGCTTCTTATATTGAAACACAAATGTTGAAATTGTACTGATTAGAGTACTGTGTTTCAAAAATTATACTTTTCTTTGACTTTGTTAAAGAAAGGGGAAAAAGGGGAAATGCTGGGCATTTTCTGCAAAATCCAAGTATATGACTTTCTTCCAAGTAATGACACCATAAAACATGATAAATGAAATAGAACAGGATGTAGGAACATGTTGGAAAGTGACCTTCATATAAAACCCTAAGTTCTCATGAAATGTCGGTTCAAGATCTTTGCAGCACAATTTTATACATCCATCTAGTTTGCACAATATTTCTTTGGAAACACTATAGATGTTCAGTATGTTTAAAAAAGTTAACTGGGTAGCAGAGGCAAAAATAAATAAATAGAAATCAGTCTAAAACTCAGCTTTGAAAAATTTATTTGCAGACTTCATCTGATGAATCTCCTTCAGCCAAGATTATTTCAGATGTAGCCATAGGAATGAACACCACAAAGGGAGTTAGTTTAATCATCCAGTCCCAGACTGTATTGATTTTGGGACTACTTGCAATGACTATATAAATAAGCCATTTCTTTGCAACTGTATCTCAAGACGGTCATGAACCCAAAAACCTTCACAACCTGGTCCAAAGTGAATTATGCCCTGCAGAAATAAATTAATAAAAGTAACACTGTTCAGCTTCTCTGCTAACTTATTTTCACATTTCAAGAGCTTAAAAATATAAAATCAATAATCATTTAGTCATAAGGGTAAATGAAACGACATAACATCAAAGTATACCCTTTAGCCATTCAAGTCATTCTAGGCAATTTATCTCATCAAAAGGTGCTGGTAATAATCCTTTCCACTCTGAGACAACCAGCCACACAGCTGCTGCATTATCCCAGAGTAAACAAGTTTGGAGAAAATATTAAAAATCAATACCTGTTTCCTTCTATCAAGCCAGATGGCATCCATCATAAATCTGCCTTTGTAAAGAGTTCTTGGGACTGAGTGGTTACAATGTGAAAGAGACCTGCTTTAGCTGTTAGAAATTCAAACTGATTCTGAAGGAAGAAAAACAGAACTGCCTTTATATAGCTTTCTATTTTGTGAAAATGCCAGCTATGTTTTGTTTGCACCATGTAGCAAGTCATGTGTAAACACTGAGGTATGGCGGTTTCCTTTATTTTTTTAGCAGCTAACCAGTCAAGCAAACCAATATTTAATGAAAAGAAAAAAGAAAACTAAATTTCTTCTAATTTCTAACAAAATAAAAACAGAAAAAAGAAAAAAAAGGTGTGTTGTTGATGTTAACGTCTAAAACATGTCATCCAGTGTCTTATACGATTGCTTGCTCATGTACAATATTAACAGTGATTAAATTGTGAAAGTTCTATACCATATTGTTTATGTGTAACAGTGCTAGCATTTAAATGTCTTTTTATCATTTTCCAGATTATTTTTTCTTAAGACCCTAGCTTTGATAGCTGTCTACTTCCTGTCCTTTATACAAAATGAATGAGAGCTGACA
Source organism: Protopterus annectens (assembly GCF_019279795.1). Lineage (NCBI taxonomy): Eukaryota > Metazoa > Chordata > Ceratodontiformes > Protopteridae > Protopterus > Protopterus annectens. Next base: position 704,426,228 of record NC_056731.1, read on the forward strand.
TGAAGTCAATTACACAAACGTAAATTCTTAATGCAGATAAGAGTTACTTCTAGATTGTTTGACCATTTACCTAGCTACTAGATAGGCTGCTGATCTTGCTTAACTGTCTTTTTTTTCTTTTCACTCATTACCACATTAGAATACCTTCATGTCCACTCCATGCATGTGCAGTTCTGTCATATTTCTAACATTATTACTTTTTCTGCATTGTTATTCAGCCATCCACTATATCTTGAATTTTCTGAAAATTCTGTCAGTGGTATAGAGACACTGACCACCCATACTGTGAATGGCATATAACAGAATGCTTGTACATTAATCCTGTTACTTCAAGTTGTCAATACCGCCTGGCAACGAAGAACTTGTATTAAAGATGATACGTCACATAAGGTAAGGTTTTAGTCTTGGGTAGGACAATATATCTGATGAATATTACCAGACAAGATTTTACAACTTACATTTCAGAGTCATTAATAAATCTAATGACTGATTTGCATCATGTTCTTACTCTCCCACTGAAGCATGCAAACAAAGCTGTTTTAGAGACAGTAAGTAATGGGACAATACAGAGCAACTTTTGAACTTAAATGATGTGACTTCTGCTTAGAATGCAGAATATAATAGTTACTTGAGACAAAGAACTAGTCTTTCCAAAGCAATACATAACTTTCACTTTGGTTTCTTCATAATCTAGTGTGATAGCATTCATCTTTCTATCTTTTCTAAATCCCTTTCCCTTGGTAATTAGGCCCATTGTGGTAGGAAGCTGAGCAAGTTATACAAAGACTTCCTTATCCCAGCAACAATCTCCAGTTTATCCTCTATGATTTCTGGAAGTTTCTGGCAAGACAAAGTATATAATCTCATGGCATATCTTGGGTCTGCCCTGGTGCTTCCTCTAAGGGATAGGCCTCATATACCTCAAGTGTAATGCACTCAAAAATATACCTGCAAGGTAAACCACCTCTACTCACTCCTGTCAAGCCAAAGAAATAATGGTTATACTTTGAAATCCTCATCCTGCCTGCCATGCTATTCACTTTGTGAAAAGAAGATGAGCCCAGTGTCCCTGTGAAGGAAATTAATTTCTCCTTCTTGTGTCCACAGACTCGTCCTTTCAGATATTGCCCAAAGCTCATGACCATAGGTATGCCCAAAGCTTATTACCATAGCTAAGAATAAGGCTGTAGACTGACAGGTATGCTGACCAATTCATCATTTAATGGATGTCACACTTCATCACTGCAGTACAATCTAACATTTACAATGATGCCAACATTGCACCTGGCCAGTGGTCAATCCCGAATCCAACCTACCTTTACTCATGAATTCCTCCACCTGAGGTAGCTGGACTCCTACCTGAGGACACCAGGCCACTGCTTTGGGAAGAAAGAAGTGACCTGTGATATATAATTCCTTACCCTGTATAATTATAACAGCTATTCCAGTGCTAATACTTACCCCTGTATAACTACTGTATAACAGCTATTCCAACAAACAATGCTGTGCTAATACCAACCCTGTATAATTATAACAGTTATTCCAGCAAGCAATGCTCTGCTAATACTTACCCTGTATAATTATAACAGTTATTCCACAAAGCAATGCTGAGCTAATACTTATCCTGTATAATTATAACAGTTACTCCAACAAACAATGCTGTGCTAGTACTTACCCTGCATAATTATAACAGTTATTCCAGCAAACAATGCTGTGTTAATACATACCCTGTATAATTATAACAGTTATTCCAACAAGAAATGTTGTGCTAATACTTACCCTGCATAATTATAACAGCTATTCCAACAAACAATGCTGTGCTAATACTTACCCTGTATAATTAAAAAAGTTATTCCACCAAGCAATGCTATGCTAATACTTACCCTGTATAATTATAACAGCTATTCCAACAAGCAATGCTGTGCTAATGCCTACCCTGTATAATTATAACAGTTATTCCACCAAGCAATGCTGTGCTAATACTTACCCTGTATAATTATAACAATTATTCCAACAAACAATGCTGTGCTAATGCTTACCCTGTATAATTATAACAGCTATTCCAACAATGATGTGTAAATACTTACCCTGTACAATTATAACAGTTACTCCAACAAACAATGCTGTGCTAATACCTAACCTGTATAATTTTAACAGTTATTCCAACAAGCAATGCTACTTCCAAACATAAACACTTTTCACTCTCCTTAAATCACTAATTAAGTTTTTTTTCTCACTCATCTTATTTTCCACAACTCCATGCTTGTCAGCCAATGCCAATTTGCTTTCTAGCAATTAAGATGCATAATTTTCTTATGCAAATACATGATTGCTTTGTATAAATATTGCGTTTTTGTCATATCATGTAAGCTCTCTATTTTGTTTCTATTTATGCTGTATTAACAGATTTGTTACTTAATCTTTGTACCATCTGTCATATATGTATGCTGCTTAAAATGTTTAACTGCTATATTGTTTATCATGTAACTGTGTTTTTGGAGCTTTTCTCCTCGGGTCTCCACTGAAAATGTGTCTCAAGCCCAGTTGGACCAACCCGGTTAACAAATATCAATAAATAAAATAAATACATAAATACTTACCCTGTATAATTACAACAGTTATTCAAACAAACAATGCTGTGCCAATTCTTACCCTCTATAATTATAACAGGTATTAAACAAACAATGCTGTGCTGATACTTACCCTGCATAATTATAAGAGGTATTCCAACAAACAATGCTGTGCTAATACATACCCTGTATAATTATAACAGTTATTCCAACAAACAATGCTGTGCTAATACCTACCCTGTGTAATTATAACAGGTATTGCAACAAACAATGATGTTCTAATACCTACCCTGTATAATTATAACAGTTCATTCAACAAACAATGCTGTGCTAATAACTATACTGTATAATTGTAACAGTTCTTCCAGCAAACAATGTTGTGCTAAGTGAGATATTATAATTTCCAAGGAGTTTGTGTATATAATCTTAGTTACACATGAAAAGCAAAAAATAACTGCTGGGAACATTTGTTACTACATTAGGTACAGTTGTCTAAGGCTGCAGAATAATCTGCTTAGGACAATTGGCTGCTTTGAAAGTTTGTGTACTTTTAAACTTTACACAAAGTATATTGAACATTTCTAGTCTATTTGTTTTGGTCTAACAGCTTTCAAACCAGCTTTTCAATTTCTTGTTTTGCTTAGAGTAGGATCCAGTGAAATAATACTGTAAGTGAAGTTGCAAAAGTCAGAAATTTCACCAAGCAAGATGTTCTGCAAAAAGTATGATGCAAAATGAAAACAAACACAGTTGTACAGCAGTAACAACCCTTCACTGTATTTGCACATTAGAGAATTATTTAAATATAAGCAACCATATATTAAGTGTAATGCACAGTTCTATTGATGGCATTATTTGGTGTGATGAGATACAGGTGAACCCTTCTTCCGTAGCCTTCTGTTCCCTGAGAAATACTGTGTTAATTTTATTCTAAAATGAATAACATGCTATATTATTAATTTTCCTTATTTCTATTTATAATTATACAAGTGGATATATTCTTTTACATAACCAAGCAAATAAAATCATTAACAAAATAAGTGGAATACAGCATTTGGGGGGGGGGGGGTTATATAACCACTATCACATAATGATGTATCAGTCTGTCATTCTCTGCTACATAATATATTTGAAGGTTTTAAAATCAGATTTTGTTTCTTTTTAAGTAAATCTTAAAATCTACAGTAAAACAAGACCACTATGACTGTTAACAGATAATATAATTAATTCCATTCTAGAACCTGACCACTGTAAGAGAGAATAGCATGATTCTTTTGAAGTTGACTAACTTATAGGGAAAGTCTATCACTATAACAGAAATAGATTGCAAAAGTACACACAAGCATGTGACAGCAGTTTAGATTAAGAATTTCTATATGATGGAAAGAAAATTATGTTTCTGGAATGTGAAGCTAGACAGATCTTGTAAGGGTAGTAGAACAATCACATTAATCAAATGGAGCAAAATAAGTTAGCACACTCTGTTGAGATGGGTTTGGAAATGGTGACAGAGGAAGAACATGTTACAAAATGAAGAGCATATTCAACCGGGGATAAATACAACTTGCTCACATGAAGCTAGTCTGTAGGCAGAAGAGGTAGAAGATGCATTAAGGAGATTTAGAAAGTGCAGTCAGAAGTGAATCAGTCAAGCCTCGCTAATAACCAATGACTGTTTCAAGGCTATATATTAGATGGCATAAAACCACAGGCTAATGTACAAGCTTTAGTCAGGCCAGGGGGCCAGACTGGCTAGTTATGGAGGCAAAATTACTGGGCTGTCTACTGGGTACATCCAGGTCTTGGAAGAGCCTAATATGAAGGGTAGCTGTTGAGTGGTCAAATATGAACAAGATATGGTCATCTGCATAACAGATGTTTTATTATTTGGGCTGATGTACAGTTAGGATTCGTATAAACAATATCAAACTAAAACAATGTTTAAAAATGTCACACAGAAAAACAATTGGTTAAAAACTCAAAAAGAAAAATCTAGCAAAGCTAGAATTTCCACTGTGTGATACCTTAAACCTCTTGAATCAGAGGCAACATGGGATATATGTAAATTACCCTTTAAGGGTACCAGGTTTTTCAGTTAAATGGCAATTCTGAATGTCCATGTCATTTTTCTTTTACTTTTCCTATTAAGTCTTTTTACGACCAACTTCAGGCCAATAAATCCAAACTCCTCTAGCTGTGGACATGCATGTTTCTGCCTTCTTATGACATCATCAGCACAGCATAAGAGGAACGTTTGACTTTTGGATGCATATATCCATTGCAGTCACAGTATTAAGGTACAACCCAAACTCTAATAATGGGTGATTTCAACTACCCTACCATTAACTGGGAAAACTACTTGTGTACCAACTCTTTTGCTCAACGTTTTCTGGAAATCATCAATTCCAATGCCTTGGATCAACTTATCCACACCCCCACCAGGGGCAGCAATATCCTAGACCTGGTCATCACCAACATGGGTGACCGGTGTTTCACACCAGAGTTCAGCTCCTCGTTGGTCAGATCTGACCACAAGCTAATCACCCTAGACATCCACATCCCGCTCCCACCCCCCATTAGTAAAACAACTGTAAAAAATTTCTCCAAAGCCGACTTCACGCTTCTTAAGACAGAAGTGGCAAACTTCACAACACTCATGCAGATGGACAACAGAGGTACAACTGCTGAATCCTACACAAATGCACTTTATAAGCACTCACATGAGTGCATGGATTGTGCTATCCCAAACAGAACCAAGATGCTATCTTCCAAAAAAATGAAGCCAATCTGGTTGTCTTCTACCATAAACAAACTCTACAACAGAAGAAAGAAACTGTTGCAAAAAAGAGTAAATTCCCACGATTGGAGAAACTCCCTGGTCAGCCTCAGTAAGAAGCTGAGATCCCTCATAAAATCCTCCAAAGCTAGTTATGAAAACAAAATCGCCACTGACTCTAAAGACAGCCACAAAGCATTCTATAGCTATGTAAGAATCTCAATGGCAACACTCAGATCTGCTCTGAGTTACAGCACAATGGCACTAAATATACAGAACCAACTGATATTGCCAACATCCTGGCAGATAGGTTCAGTGCTAACTTTATCCCCCCCCCCCTCTCACCCCCTAAATGGCCCATCTTTATACCAGAAGAATGCAAAGTTCCTGTAATCATGGCTGCACAGGTAAAAACCTCACTCTCCAAAGCCAAGAACACAGCATCCACGGGACCTGACAACATCCCAGACTGCCTTCTACATGAACTACAGAATGAACTGGCACTCCATCTAAGTACAATGTTCAATCATAGCCTCACCTCAGGCTTTGTGCCCAATGAATGGTGCACTGCGATGGTTATCCCACTCCACAAAGGGGGAGCCAAAACAGACCTCGGGAACTACTGCACCATTAGCCTGATGAGCCTGGTCTGCAAGACCATGGAATGTATCATCATGAAGCTCATAAACAAAGACACTCGAGAACTCCAAACTCTGGACCCCACACAGTTCGGATTTGTAAAAGGCAGATCATGTCTCCTATACCTGATAGACTTCTTTGAAGTAGTCACCAAAGCCATAGATGAGGGTAAGGTGGTTCACACAGACTATCTAGATCTCTCCAAGGCATTCAACACCATCACCCACTCTGGAATTATAAACTCACTAAACTAGGTATAAATCCCTATGCCACAAGATAGGTTGCCAACTGGCTTACTGACAGAACCCACACTGTGAAAGAAGCAGACTCCAAATCAGACTTCAGACCAGTGACAAGTGGAGTACCACAGGGTTCAGTCCTGGGTCCTCTCCTGTTTGGTATCTACTTCTCCGAAGTACAGGTTAACACAGAAGGTGTTTGGCTAACTAAATTCACAGATGACTGCAAACTAGGAGCCATAATTGAAACTCCTAATGATGTGGGCATCCTACAGAAGGGCCTCACTGAGACAGATGCCTGGTGTCAAAGCCATGGTCTCAAGCTCAATGCCAAAAAGTGCATTGTCATCCCCTTTTGTAAAAACTCTGTACCCATGAACTACCACATAGGCGGCAGTCTACATAACACTGAAAGTGTGATAAGAGACCTTGGGACACAGGTGGACTGTAGTCTCTCCTTTGATAAGCACATCACCACAGTGGTCAGGAAATCCTTCTAGGTGGCACACCTCATCACAAAAGGTTTCTCATCCAGAAAAAAAAGAGGTCATTGTTCCCCTCTACTCATCACTCATTAGACCCATTATAGAGTAGAATGCCCCTTTTGCTATGTACCTCACAAGACAGATACAACAACTGGAAAGACTACAGAAATACCTCACAAAGAGGATACAGGCCTACAGATGCCCTACGCAGACTGTCTCAGAAAACTCCAGCTTTACTCTGTCACATATCGCCTACTCAGAGACGATCTCTGACTAACATACAAAGATATGTCAAACTCAGAGCTGTTGGATATGCTCCACTTAAAGAAATCCCAATCCCTCTGAGCTACATGCTCTAGGGACCTAAACCTTGTCACCACAATAAACAGAACATGCTGGAGGGATAGATTCCTATCCCAGAGACTTCCCATACTCTGGAACAGACTACCTATCTATGTCAAACAGAGCTCCTCATTAGCACTCTTCAAGAAAAAATCTTGATGATTGGATGGGTAATAGGAAATTTACCCCGGGGTCACTTCTGTGGTTCTGCTTGACAGGGGCACAGGAAAATAATTTTCTTGGGTGGTGAAAGCCAGGGTACCTTTTTGGCTAGGCTTGTATAGGCCCTAGGGCCAATAGCCTAGTACCTACCTATGAACCTATGAACCTATTTCTTTACTACAGTAGACATATGATGGTCAAAGGTCAAATCCCTGTCTACATGAGCTCCCAAATCCCTAACCAAAGGGTTAACTCTTAGTGGTGTATTACCAATGTAGTAATTTACAAGTGTGGTGACCATCTTTCTGAAAGATAATATTATGTAATTTTTGGCACCAGTTATTAGTCTGTGCCAGGCCTTCTTAGAGGATGTTTGTGTCTTTGGGGGATTTTATGACTACACCTACTTTACAATCATCTGTGAACTCAGTCAGCCAGAAGCCACTGATGATGGCCTTGAGTTCAGAGATGTAGCTGTCAGAACGAAGTGGCCCTATCACCGAGCCCTGGAGGACTCTGCAAGTGGCTGGCCTTTTCACAGAGGTAGACTCAACTATTCTGATTTCTTCTGTCCTATCTGTGAACCAGCCTACTATCCAGTGGGTGATGTTGGGGTTTATACCTAATTTCATGAGCCTGTCTATAATGCCTGAGTAAGGTAATGTGTTGAATACTTTGGCCAGGTCAACACGAGCAGTATGCACCCTTTTGGCCTCGTCTGTTCTCTTTGGCGACCTTCTCAAATAAGCCCAATGAGTTGAGTAGGCATGACCTGCCCTTGACAAAACCAAACTGAGTTGGCTCCATTGTCTGAAGGTTTCTTAGGTTGTTATTTATCATGTCCATGTTTATTATTTCCATTGGCTTGCATGTGAGACTAGTCAGGCTTATTGGTCATTAGTTGGTTCCAAGGATGGCTCAACCTGTGGATAACAGTTGCAGTCCTTCATTCACTTGGCATGAAGTTTGTTTGGAAGCTAACTGTCAAAAGGATTTCCACATATTTGTTTCTTCTTGATCTTTCTGTAGATCCAAGGAAGCCCATGAAATCTGGACAAAAATATTCAGCTTTTGCCTACTTGAATGTTTCCTCTGATGGAGTAAATCTATTAATGGCTTCAAACAACATGCAGGAAACTTTATACCTTAGACAGCAATTTATCTATTTTTTGAGAATGACTTCTCGTACAATAGATATTTTTATATAGTTTGCCTCTACCAACTTCCAGTCATCAGTCACATCCTGGCCAATCATCCAGTTCATTCCTTGTCATTGGGGTGAGGGTGAACTGGGTGGGAGCCATCAGGAATGCTTGGTGGATTTTGCTGTAAGTCTAATTTCCCATACATACCCAGCCAAAAACTAGAGAAAATGACCAAACTTAAAATAATTTATTTGAATAACAATGAATTCAATAATGGCAGCACAAGGAAATCTCTTTTAAAACATCTTCATTTGAATGAGGGAGGTATAATATTTTGACAAGAAACTCACCTAGTAGGAAATTACATGGATGTTTGGAAAGCAATGAGTACAAAAGCATAACCTTTATTTCTTTAAAGAGAAAAGACGAACAATGATTTGCAAAACTCTGTTTAAGACTCAACATTATAAATAAAATAGAAGATAACGGAATGCATGCTATAATAACTACTGAATTTCAGAAAGTTATAAAGTTTAATAATTGTTTATTGGGTACCTGGTATAGAAGTTCCAGTAGTAAGAGATCACTTAGAAGTGTCATTAAGTAACTTGAGAGGTTGTTTGATAATAGCTGGTTTTAACTGCATAATGACTGACTCAAACAGCAGTGCTAAAACAAGGCCAGAACTGCAGCCTCAGCCAAAGTACTGAATCATATATATATATAGATAATATAAACCCTGAAGATTTTGCAGAGTTTGCAGATGATGCTTCATTATATTGCATACATTATATGTATGTTTTTGGAACAAAATCCTAAATTAATAGTGAGTATGTTTTCCTAGATTTTAAAAATAAAACTGTAAATGTAAATTTAATTATCTGTCCTTTGTCAGATCACAACACAATTTGTTTTTTACAGACTGAGGGATATGAGGGAATTCTCTACAATATTAGAGCACCAGGTGATAAAACTAAATGAAATAACTTTGAAGAATTTTTAGAAAACAAAATGGCAGATTGTATATTGTTCAATAATAATGGAGAAGTAAGTGAGATTATTTATAGGATTGTTTAAGGAATCTATCAGGGATATTA
>NC_056731.1:704748182-704863182 GCF_019279795.1 Protopterus annectens
ACCACTCTCACACGATATGGGACACACACCAACCTAACACACACATACTTGCATATTGTGCAGATGCTACAACCTATCCTGCTACCTTGACCACCTCTGTGCATCTGTGCTCTGCTGGTATTATACCTGCACATACATGTTACTACATTTCTACATAGGGTTGTGGGGGGGCACACCTGACTGTTACAACGTGTGTACATCACATTGGGGGGCACACCAGACCATTACTACATAATTAAGTAGGGTTGGGGGGAGCACACCTGATTGTTTCTGTATTCCTACACAGGATTGGGGGGCACACCTGACTATTTCTACATATCTACATAGGATTGGGGGCACATCTGACTGTTACTACATATCTACGTAGGATGGGGGGCACACCTGACTATTTCTACATTTCTACACAGGATTGGGGGGGCACACCTGACTGTTACTACATTTCTACACAGGATGGGGGGCCCACCTGACTATTTCTACATTTCTACACAGGATTGGGGGGGGGCACACCTGACTGTTATTACATTTCTACGTAGGATGGGTGGAACACCTGACTATTTCTACATTTCTACACAGGATTGGTGGGGCAGACCTGACTGTTACTACATGTCTATGCAGGATGGGGGCACACCTGACTATTTATACAGTTCTTCACAGGATTGGTGGGCACACCTGACTGTTATTACATTACTACATAGGATGGGGAGGGGCACACCTGACACTTGTACACATTTGCTATGACTGTACTGGTATGTCAGGTACTCCCTTTCATTCTGTATTCTAACCTATCATGCTAACTAGAGGCATACCAGTGTACTACAGATTTTAGCTATGATTTACCTACATATTAGTTTCTGACTTCCTACACTTCAGAACTAACATCCCACTGCCTGACCTGCTGTAGCCTGTCTGTGTAGGCCTGGGGGGGGGGGGGGGTTACTCAGAGGCATCATTCAGAGGCCATAGCACAGACTTTGTTTGTGTTTGTCTACACCTGTCCTGCTGGCTGTGACTGTTGTTGGGTATGTGAACCTCCCTGACTGGCATGTGTGAGTCACTTACCTTGTGGGTGCCCCAGTATTGAGGGTGGTGCTGCAGGGTTGCCTATGTTGGATGCACATAGTACACTCCCTACACATGGTTGAGAGCACAGGTAGTGTCATGTTTGGCATCCCTTTTACTGTATGTGAGAGTCAGAGAGAGGTGTTATTCCCTGGGTCCCTCCTGTGTCAGTGTATGTGCTATGTGTTGCCTCTTTGCCAAGGCCAGGGCATACTGGGCATGCCTCCTTCTGCCTACTGGGGCAGGCTCAGGGTGTTCCTCCTCTGAGTCACTCTGTGCCTGTGCAGGCCTTGGCAAAGGTGGGGGGCTGTGTGGCTCTGCCACATGCTGTTCTTGCTGCAGCTGTTTCCACAGGATTATATTGTATAGCATGGCACATATGATGACAATTTGGGTACATGTAGCTGGTGAGTACAGCAAGGCTCCACCTGATGTGTCCAAGAAACGGAACCGTGACTTGAGCATCCCAAACACATGCTCTACTATCATTCTGGTCTGTGCGTGTGCCTCATTATGGAGTTCTTGTTCAGGTGTGTGTGCATTTCTGATGGGTGTCATCAGCCATGGCTCCAGTGCGTATCCAGCATCCCCCACTAGTTGACCATGAGGGATATCCCCATTGGTAAATCTCTGGTACAGCTGCGTCAGATGCCAGATGTGGGAATCATGATAGTTTCCAGGGCAGCCAGCACACACATTCATTATTATGCCCTGGGCATTGCACACGACCTGGCAGTTGATGGAGGGGAAGCCCTAGCGGTTGATGTAGACCCTACCCCGCTCATCGGGTGGTGCTTTGATGCTTATGTGAGTGCAGTCTATAGCACCTACTACCTCAGGGCATTCCGCTATTTGGTGGAACAGTTGCATATTGCTGGCCAACGCCTCACGGGTGTTGGGGAAATATACGTGCTCACTGACATGTGCTGACATGACATCCAGGAACTGGTGGAGTACCCTGGATGCTGATGCCTGTGACATTCCCATCATATCCCCAGTTGGCCTTTGGAAGTTACCTGTAGCTAGTATTCTTAGGCCTACACATACCTTGGTATCCACTGGGATGGGTTCCCCTCTGTTAGTTCTGTGTGTCAGGTGTGGCTGGCACAGCTCAGCAATTTGCTGTAGGAGGTCACTGTCCACCCTATAGCGCTCCACTATTTCCAGCTCATGTAGCCCCTTGTAGGTTACCCTGGGTCTGTACACTCTTCTCCGTCTCCTCACTGTGGGTTGGTCGACAGCATTCACATCCTCACCACCCACAGCCTCTTCCACAAGTTGTTGTATGATAGCTATTGCAGCCCCTATCATTTTGTTGTTTTGTTTGTTAAAAGTTCCCAGCTTGTATACACCGATGGTGTAGTGTGTGGGAAAATCCAGAGGGGAAGGTGTTTGCATAGTTTATAGTAGTGTTCTGGGCTGGGCTGGGCTGGTCTGCTGCCTGTGTAATTGGCTGATTCTGATACATTTCACCTGCCAGCTATGCTAGTTCTCCTAGATTACCTTCCTACTACTGTTTTCCCTTCCCATTGCCTTCCTTTTTTAAGCCCGGGGGCACGCCGCACAAACAGAGTGCTCAAATGTGCCCAGAGCTGCTATTTCCTGGTTTAACTTATTTTTTAATACCTTTAAAACCCGGTCTTCAACATTGGTCTTGGCATCCGAGAAGTGTATTCTGAACAGAAGTGGTCCCAGCACTGAGCCCTGTGGCACACAACTAGTAACTTGCCTTTTGCTGAAAACAGAATCACCCACTTTAAGCATGTGTCCTGTCCTTGAGCCAGTTGGCTATCAATCTGGTGATGTAGGGATTTATGCACAATTTTGTAAGTTTATTTATAATACCAGAATTGTGTCAAATGTCTTGGCCAGGTCAAGGTAGGTGGTATGTACTGTTTTCCCCTCATCTCTGACTTAGTTTAGTAGGCATGACCTGCCCTTGACAAAGCTGAATTGGGTTGTGTCCAGTGTTTGTAGGTTACCTATGTCATTATTTATCAGGAACATGGACATTTATTCCATAGCCTTACAAATAAGACTAGTCAAGCTTATGGGTCTGTAATTTCCCGGTCAGTTGATGGTCTTTCCATATGAAGAGGGATGACGGTAGCTGTTCTCCACTCTATTGGAAGAAAGCCTGTCCAGAAGCTGTAGTTAAATAGAGATCCTATTCGGCCTGACAGGTACTGATTTCAGCTATATAAGAGGCAACCAGGTATAATGTCAGGCCCCGTTGAAGCCATGCCTTTAGCTTTAGAGAGCACAGTGTCTACCTGCTCATTGCTGATAATTGGTGGGGGAGTTGTGAAGAGTATTTCTTGGGGGAGAACTGGGAGTGATGGGGAAGTGAAATATGAGCTGAATTTATCATCCAGTAAATTTGCTATATCTTTTGACTGAGTATAGGAGATGCCATCTATAACTAATTCTGCACATTTGTGGGTGCTGCCCTTATTATAGCAAACATAACTGAAAATTGCATTATGGTTATCCTTAGCTTTGAAGGCTATTTTTACCTCCAAGTCTGCTTTTAGCGACTTGACTAGTTTCCTGATTCACTTCTTAGTACTAATGAGGGACTTATTGCTCTGTCATACACATTTCTAATTACTTCCCGACAGGATTTTCCTTTTTTGTTGTACAACCTATTAAGGCTAAGGGTGCACCGGGGTGGCTTGTTTCTGCAGCTTGCTCTGGGCTTCTTTCAGTTTGGTACTGACATTTCTATGCTGTTGTTTATTTGGTCATACTGGGCTTTTGCATACTCCTCTACATAGGCACCTGTGTTATCTGGACTTGGTGGAGCTTGGAATCATCTAGCTATGCCATTACTTAATAGTGGTAGTTTGCGTTAGAAAAGTTCTTAAAGTTTTTTGGGTTTGGTGGGGGGGTCTAATTTTCACTTAATTTCCAGGAAGACCACTTTGTGATCTGATCTTACCAGTGAGGACATCACACATCTGGGGTTGGGGGGCAACACTTAACTATATTTGTGAGTACCAGCTCTAGGTTATTTGTTTCCCTACTGGGAGTGCAGACCAGCTGCTCCAGGGCATTTAAATTCACAAAGTTGAGAAATCTGTGGGCCTGTATGTTTGTGGTCATGTATGCCTCACAGTTAATGGGGGGGGTAGTTAAATCACCCATGAGTATAGTGTTGGTCTGGATTGTGATTGATTCAAGTAATTCTAGGTGTGATGTGTGAGTCTCCTGGTTCGTGGAGAGGGGACCTGTAGCTTACAAGAATATGGTAATGGATTTTTTCCATCATTAGCTGGATATGGAATAGCTCAAGAGTGGCACAGTGGCACAGCAGATAGTGTTGTCATCTCACAGCAAGAGGTTCCCTGGTTTGGTTCTTGGCTGGGGTGCCTTCTGTGTGGAGTCTGCATGTCCTCCATTTGTGCGTGTGCATTTCCTCTGGGTGTTTTGGTTTCCTTCCACATTCCAAAGACATGCAGTAGGTGGAATGGACACTAAATTAGCCAGAGTTGGGAGTGCGCATATGAGTGTGTAACATGGAAGAAGTACCATGGCATAGATAGCCACCGGGAGTGTAAACCTTGGCTCTAGATGATTGTCACTGTTGAAGTGACACCCTCAACCCATGTGCAAAAATGGAGAAAAGGTTTTTTGGGTGGATGGATGGAGTGGCTCAAGCATTTCATATTGTTTGACCAAATGAAAAGCAGTGTAAAATAAAAAGTGTACTATTTATGAGGATTACAAGTATATAATTATGAATGGATGTGAAAAATAAAGTAAGCAATATGCACACAGAACAGTGGATAGACCTAAGATATTAAGGAAAATACACATACTGCCTCGGGTTATAATCATCACCTATCATATCCAAAGCTCCAGATCAGAGCTACAATCACTGTCTCACCAGAATTTCACCATCCTCAATGTGAGTGCAGTAAATCCTAATGCCATTTTCCCAATAGTAATTGAGACTTAAATATGGTGTTTTTTCATACCCGTACACACTCTCATTATTTCCATGAGGAGTTTTTTCTATATCTCCAGTAGTAGTTCTCATTATCTGTATTATTTGTCACAAATGACATGGCTAATCTGATACCTAAAGCCCCGTTACTGATCATTCTTTAAGTGAATCAACAGCATTACATTACATTATAATAGTTTATGGCCAAACATAACTTCTTCAAAAAATAGGATTGCAATGGTCACACAAATGCTGTCAAGTTACTATTCTCTATAAAAATAAGACAGCAAACTCAAAACTCCTGCAGTTTCACAAATAAAGAGAAAATTTTTTTACATGGCCAAACAAATGTTAACTGCATCTGTATGCTATTTTAGATTACTTATGGTAGATGATTGAAGACTCGGGATAAACATGGAGTCAAGTTAGAATTCCTAAAGTCCATTGAATAGAACCAGACAAATAAAAAGGAAGCAGCCATGGATCTGATACAGTACTTACTACAGAGAAGGAAGCAGCCATGGATCTGATACAGTACTTACTACAGAGAAGGAAACAGCCATGGATCTGATACAGTACTTACTACAGAGAAGGAAACAGCCATGGATGTGATACAGTACTTACTACAGAAGATACAGAGGATAATGATCGGCTCACCATTTATAACCTGCTTATTATGTGTTTGAGGCATGGATGCCAAAAAATTCACCTCAAAAGCTTTGAGGCAAATATTTTTATTAAGGCCTGAAAAAAATGATTTCAGCAATTAACCAGAATGCAATGTAATGTAATCAATTGTACCTTCTATTGTAATATGTCTTCTTACTCTTAATACAATGTAATATGTCTTTATGTCTTTTGTAACAATATATTACTGTTTAACCCTGTTGGAGCTTTTCTCCCCGGGACTCCGCTGAAAATGGACATTTATCCAGTCGGACTATCCCGGTCAACAAATGTAAAATAAAATAAATAAATAAATAAAAAAAATGACTATATAGTCCATAAACATATTATGATCAAAAAGACACCTGGCAGCTTCCACAGTTTCACATCCAGGAAAGAAGCCATGTTAGCTCTGTGGTAAGATTCTTTTCTGATTACAGGGCCAAGATAATTCAAATAAAGTAAACTTAGACTCCAAAATGTGAACCCGTGGCACTACAGCTCCATTTTATTAAATCGTCTGCTTGTTATTAGCTGTATCCCTAACAAGACGACTAAACATTAGAAAGACAACTGGTACAGAGCTCACTTAGCCAAATTTTCTCAAGATGAATTCCATTGTCATTACATGTTCAGTTAAACAGCTCTTTAGTTTACAAATTTTCAACAATGACTGTTTAACACATGGATAAGTGACCTTTGTTAATTAACTTATTGCAATCTGGCTGTCAAACTGGTCTGAAATTTATAATTGTGTTACTCAGTATTTAAGAAAAATGTTACTAAAATTTTTAACAGCCCCATTTACAAAAGTCTTAAAGTGCAAAAACTGATATTGCATTATAGTGGAGAATTAACATACTCAAAAATGAAATTAATGAAAAGCCCAGTGTATCAACATATGAAAAATATACATGCTTGACATAAAAACAGAAGAAAAATAAACATCCAATGAATATCTATATGACTCAAAAGAGGCTATGTCTCCTAAATCACCTTTCCATGCAGGGCAGAACTATGCATTACTATTTACTAACTTAATTGTAACTGCAGGCCATTACAAGTGAAGGGATGAGCTGCAGTTAGTGAAGAACAATAGGTTTTCTCCTTAAATTCAATCTTCTGTCAAGAAAATGGTGGAAGCAGCACAAACAACTCTAGAGGCATTAAATATCTTACAGTCAACATTAGTGCACAACGCTGCTCCTTAGCTACACAAGGACAGAAATGGACAACGAAGCCAGATGATGCATCAACCATAGCAAAGCTAGGACCACTGGCCCACTTAAATGAATTTCATCAGTCTATTATAACATCAATAATCTGCATACTGAATAAACCACAATGACATGTTAGCATAGAGAGGTTTCTTTTGCTTTAGCAG
The DNA here is from genome assembly GCF_019279795.1 of Protopterus annectens. Taxonomy (NCBI): domain Eukaryota; kingdom Metazoa; phylum Chordata; order Ceratodontiformes; family Protopteridae; genus Protopterus; species Protopterus annectens. The sequence goes on from NC_056731.1 coordinate 704,755,241, forward strand.
AGAGCTGTAAATTCTGGAATCACAATATATCTCATGTTTTCCAAGCTAAATAATTAGGCTTGTCATAACCTATTGCATAAATTCTAGTATAACTTTAAGGTTGTATTACTTGATTCTTGTGCTGGGTTGTCTATTGGCCCTTTTGCTCAACAACAACAGCAAGAAAATTAATGTGGCTTTTTCTCACAACAACTTAAGTTTACTTGTATTACTAAGAACTTCAGATGGGGTCTGGTGATCATTTGTATTTAGAACAATGAATCTAAATGAATAATTTCATGTGCACCAATCTTTAGCTGGCTGCAAAGCGATTAGTTGCAGTACTATGTATCAAGCACCATGCTAGCTTTCAATATGACATTACTCTGATAAAAATCAGATACTGTGAATGAGAAAAGTATTTTAAATGTTAACAGATTCAACTGATGCATGTCGATCCCCTGACAATGCTGATAACATTGCTTAGCAAATAATCATACTAAACCTAACTATATTTTATATGAACGATTTTAATTTGTGCCATAATGATATATCCAACATTGTGGACTGAGCAGGTTCACTTTCTAGTTTAATGCTTTGATCAGTATGAGAGAACGATCGAAACAATCGATCATTTACAAAATCACACGTATGGCGGCGTAAAATGAAACAGAGAAATCTGTACACGCTACATTCCTAACATAGCTAGATTGTGTTGAGAGATGCTTTTGCAGACAAATATCTGTTTTGAAGTAAACAGCTTAAATTTACTTTAAAAAATTCTAATTCTGCACATTGATCTGTAACCCAAGGCTACATACCTCAGTCTTCCAAACTACTTTTTCTCATAGGCTGTTAATCGTAACAGTAAGCAACTGGTTTTAGCGATTCATAAACTTACAATGAAATGAGCAGACTACATTAAACTACCAAGGAATGAAAGTGAACTTTAATTGTCCTGCACGAGAAATGGAAGTTTATGTCAGTGACCTTGGCCTCTGCGTTACTGCTTACTGTCCTTTGCTGGCCATACCACTGTGCTTACATTTTAGAATTATAAAAATGAATATTCCATTTAAAGTAGCTTAAAGTATGTTGATAATTTTTACAAGTAGCTTTATTTTACAGTTAATTTAATTTCTCATTACAGTCCTCATAAGACAGTTGCAAGTGATTTTGTAAAAAATGTAGATTATAATGTGCTGTCTGACGTTTGTAACCACACCCACAAAAATGATATCATTGTAGCTATTGAGTAATGATTTAAAAATAAGTCACCACTTAAAGGACCAGCTTCTTGTTTACATTGTGGTTTCATTACATCATCATATGTGTTCATTTTTTGTGTGATGTTCCACCTGCAAGACCTATTCGGGAAGTTGTCCTTGCAAGTAAGAAACTACAACTAACACATTTAGCATGGAAATCCAATAAACATTGATTTAGGCAGCAAAGCATTGTGAGTGTAATTTTTCATCATGTCATGGCAGGGATTTTCAGTTCTGAGAAAAAATCCAGCATGTCACCCTTATCAATAAAATAAAATGTAAAAACAGCACTCTTTCTCCTACAAAACCAATACAAATTGATATTGTACATGGCATCCAGCTCCAAAAGTTTGTTACACCTGCTTCAGAACATGAACCAATGCACTTTAATGATAAGCCCATTTTTGTAGGCATCTTATATCACAGAATATGCTATTTATTTGTATGGTTTCTCTGTTATGCAGCTTTGATATTTCCAGTATTCCTGCATTGTATGTTTATATTTGGATATGCATAAGTAATGTTGTCACAGTTTGCACTGCAAGCTGTGTGTGTGTGTGTGTGTGTGTGTGTGTGTGTGTGTGTGTGTGTGTGTGTGTGTGTGTGTGTGTGAGCATATTGTAATCATAGAATGGGTTACCTCTGTAAAAAAAAAAGCACCAGGGTTCAAAAAGTATTACACATACACACACACACACACACACACACACACACACACACACACACACACACACACACACACACACACACACACACACACCCATGCATGCACACATGCACTCAAAAACATATATACATATATGTACAGGTATATATTGGTTTACCATGAAAAAACAACATTCTGAGAGTCGAGTCCAGCTGTGCAAATCCCATAAGACAATAAGCATAATGTCAGATATTAGCATTACTGACTGTCTCAGCTTGCCCCCCATCCAGACCCATGTTAGGGCTTGTTCCTGAGCAGTAGGGAGTTTTGAAATGTAGTGCCATGTTCATGCATGTCGGTATTCATCATGCTGACTTTTCAAGGAAAGGTCATGGTGACATATACTCAATCTTTGGAGTGGTGAGATTTTAATAGTAATATATATATACACACACACACACACACACACACACACACACACACACACACACACACACACACACACACACACACACACGCATGCACACACACACACACACACACACATATTTGATTTGTGATCAAATAATCACAATGTCAACGGTCATAATGTCAACATCACATTGTTGAGGCATGTAATGTTGATGTGTTGCACACATGTTCTAGTGATTAACTAACAGCAAGTGTTTTTGCATGGGTCAAGTCCCCCTGCAGCCCCACCCACCACTCAGTATATAAAATAAGTCTGAGGTTACCACAGACCCAAGGGAAAGGTATTCCCCTACCCGAGCACAGTCAGTCTTGTGCACACGTTGACTATCTGTGTCAGTGAATTGAATGGTGTCCACCAAACAGATGCTGACATTGTGTACATTTAGTGTATTATCATAAAACTATATATATATATATATATATATATATATATATATATATATATATATATATATATATATACACACACATACACACACACACACACACACACACACACACACACACACACACACACACACACACACACACACACAGCTATTATTTTTTCCTCAGTTGTTAATTGTGCAATAACATTTTAGTGCTCATGTATATTTATTTTATCTTTTTGATTTAAGGATGTTAAATATGACACTTGTTATTTTTGACTGTTGCATTTCATGTTTTGGTTTATGATATGTTAGGTTAGATGTTGCCATGTTTTGATATTTGCAAAATGTTTTCATCATCCTGAACTAGAATTAGCTGGCTCTTGAAGTTTATGTGTACTTTCTGACAGGGGTTCCAGCCCTAACAACTGTAGAACCACCAAATAATATGGCCATTTATTTTAATAGTCTGATTAGGCACTTTTTGGAAAGATTGAAAACAATACTTTATGCCTTTGTGAGCTCACAATATTTTTCTTCATATGTAGGTCAATGCTTCCTTTACATATTTTTTTTAATCTTTACCGTTTCTACTATGTTATTTCCATACTGTGCAGTCCTCATTAGCGGTACAGTTTATTTGCATTTGCACCAACATTTCACAGTTTTATATTGATCTGTCCTTCCACCCTTTGCCCCTTGTTTTGCTGTGCTCCACTATTTTTGTTCATTATATATTGCTTTTTCTCCCCCTAACCTTATCATACTTTTCTGTATACGTCTTTTTGTCCTATCCAGAAATTGTTTTGTCAGTGTTCTCTAGCTTTATCTTCTCTTCCTTTTTTACAGTTTTGTGCCACTACACTTTTTATCTGAATGCTGAGCACACTGATTTTACTTTTATTTTATTTTACAGTTTGCTAACCAGGTAAGTCAGCTGAGCTCCAGACCCTTTTCAGTCACGAACCAGATAGAGGTTTATTGAAAATATATCACATTGGAATATAATATGACATAATAACAATACTAAAGAATTAATACAAAGCATTGAAATGCACATGCATATGTTAAAGTATTTACAGAAGGCAGTTCCATTTGCAGCAAGTCATATCTATTTACTAATCAGTAAAGATGTAGGTAACCTTTAAATAATGGAGCCCTGTCAGTTTGGTTCATTAAGGGCAGGTCATGCGTACTCAGTCTTTTGGCCTTTTTTGAAAAGGTCACCAAAGCAATGGATGAAGGTAAAATGGCATATAACACAGATCTCAACCTGGCCAAAGCTTTTGACCAATCCACCAGTTAGGCATAGTAGAAAATAAAGTGGGAATAAACCTTTATACCACCTAGTGGACTGCTTGCTGGTTTAGGAGATCAAAACAGTAGAAGATACATCTAAAAAGATGCCAGTGAACAGTGGATTCTCCCCAGGGTTCAGTGCTGGCACCTCCTCTGTTTAAGATCTACTTTTTTGAAGTAAAAGTCAATATTAAAGTACTTTGTCTATGTTTGTAGATGACTGCGATCTAGGAACAGTCACTGAATCCCTATATGATCCAGCCATCCTACAGGAAGTTTTGCCGCAAACAAATAACTGGTGCCAGAAACATGGACTGCCACTAAGTACCAAAAAATGCATTTATGAATCATTTTGGACATTGTCTACACTGAGAAAGTATCACACTGAAAAGATGACCATAAGATTTGACCCATTTGTAGACAGTAGCCTACCATTCAACCAACTTGTTGTTAGAAAGTCTTTCTATATTGTGCAACTAATAAGCAGAGTGATTGTATGCCTAGATCTAGAAATATACTTATTTTCCTTTTCTCGGCCATCATTAAGCCAATCATTGAATATAATGCCCCCTTTGGCATGTATCTGTCCAAGCACATGCAACAACTGGAATGCCCACAGAGGTACCTTACTAAAAGATACAAGGCCTAAAAAACATGTCTTACATGAACTGACTCAAAACCCTATCACTATAATCAGCATCCTACAGACCACTAAAAGGTGACCTGTGTCTGGTATACAAGGCATTCTCTGTCCCAGTACTGATGGACCTACTGCACATCAGCAAGTCAAATGGCATCATAAATACTCATTCCAGGGATCTAAACATTTTCTGCAATAGCAAAAGAATGGATTGAAGGGACAGGTGTATCTCATAGAGGATACTGCTTTTCTGAATCAGACACCTCATCCTCATAAAACAAAGCTCATCCTTGTCCATATTCAAATGCAGCTTGGATGTATGGATGGGTAACAGAAAATTTATGCCAAGACTGACCCCACAACTACTAATGGACAGAGGCAACTTACTCCAGCTGATGTAAGTACCATTGAAGGATGGTCAATGTTGATCAAGAAACCTGAGTATAGACTCTAATGTTGTATTAGCAGTCTTTGAATGGGCTCCTTTACTTCAGGTACCCTATATCCATCTTTCAGGCCCTTGGAGGAGGGGAGGGCACAGAAAAACTGATAGATATTGGACATAGTATCCAGATGATATTCCATGCCATTTAATGCCCCTCCCAAGGCTTTCTTTCATCCTCTTCAGGATATCCTACTGTGCCAGAAGAGGGTGGTGATTGCTAAAGCAGAAATCTTCTAGAAAAAAGTGGGACCCAGTGGTCCTATCAGATTCTTTTTGGTAAAAAAGAGGTGAAGGACCTCAGGCCTATTGTGGATTTAAGCAGCCTAAATCAATATATTCCAAAGCAGAAGCTCCAGACTATCATGGTGTATTCCGTTCTCTTCTATGAATCCAAGAGAAATTGGACATGTTTATTGGACCTCCAGGATGTATACCTGTACATAAAGATCTCTAAGTATTCAAGGGTGTTCCTATATATCAAGGTTGGAGATAATCATCTTGCCTTTTGTGTTTTGTCATTTGGTAGTCTCTAGTGCTTTCAGACATTGCATGTTGGCAGTTTCAGCATTCCACAGACTGCAAGAGTTGAAGATGTTTCTTTTATCCATATGATTAGCTGCTTGCCAATAATAAAGCTCACATCTGCACAAAATCCTCTCTTCCTTTTTTTTCCTAGTCCTTGGGCATAATAACAAACTTGGGAAAGTCCCATCTGAGTCTTTCACAATCAAGGTCATAGGTTGGATGCCACACACTTGTTCTTGTCTAGTCAGTTTGCCAGCATACAGAATTTTCCCACTTATTCATGCTGTATTAAGAGTATATCAAGCCTACATTATGACACTGGCTGCATGTCTCAGGGTGCTGAGTCTGACGACTGGAACTGCCTTTCTAAATGTACAAAATTGGTATCATATATCCACTTCTCAGTCCATTAGTAATATTAAACACATGGCAAAAGCATCTTGCTTGAATATGTTGATGTCATCCTCTCCATGGTCATCCCTTCCCTCCAATCCTTAGTGATTGCCTCTATGGGTCTATATTATAGCATCAAAGTCTAAAAACTTTGAATGTTATAATATCGAACACATTCAATCGAAACACCAGAAAACCAAACAGTCAGAATAGCGATTTTTTTCCCAGGGAAAAAAATTTACTGTTCCGACAAACATACACACAACTTAAGCACACCAAAATAAATAATCCACACACATAAACTTCACGAAACCCTACACTAAACCAGGCATACACCACTAGCTACCCACTTACCTTAACCCAACCCTAACCCTAAGGTCCCTAACTACTGCAGACTCACCTTACCCGCTCCCTAACCCTAACTCACCTACCCCGCCCTAACCCTCACTTCCATACAATCGCACATTTACCTGACCCGCACCCTAACCCTAACTCACTTAACCCGCCCCTAACCCTAAAGTCTGTCACTACCACACACCCACCTCACCTGTGCCTTAACCCTAAAGTCCCTAACTACCACACACTCACCTTACCCTAGTCTGCTCGCTCACTTACCTTAACCTGGTCCGTAACCAGCGCACCACACTTACCTGAACCCAATCCGTAACCTCTGTTCGCTCACTTCCCTAAACCTGGTCCATAACCATCGCACCACAGTGCTGTAAATAGTGAAGCCACAGAACGGACCACCGAAATCTTACTCTAGGTAAAATTTTGATGTTCCGAGGCTTTGCTATTGTCAGCTTTTGCTCTAAAGGTTTTGATATTATAACATTGAAGTTTTAAAACTTCGATGTTATAATAAAGACCCACCTCTACATGGGGGGGGGGGGTTAGGATTTATTGACTGTCCAGGATATCTGGCCATAATAAAACACTGATCTGTACATAAACATCATGAGGAACACGGTGACTTTCTTTTTTCGCAGGTTGTCATGTATACGCCAACCATACAGCAGATGTATGGTATATCAGTACACAAGGGAGAGCTATTTCTCTCCTCTCTGTCAAGAGAATGTGAATATTTGGGAGTTGGTCATGTCTTCAAACTACTTTTTAGTAGGGTTGCCACCTTTTGTTGTATCTAAAACTGGAGTAAAGCCACACCCCTTGCATCACCAGTAACCTTGCCTACCCTACCCCTCTCTCGCTCGTATTCTGCCCATTTTGTGATGTCATGATTACATCATCTGACAGGAAACACCCTCTTTTTCCATTCCTGCTGCCTGTTTTCGGCTGATTTACTATGCCTTTCTGTAAAAAAGCATAGTTAATCAGCCGATTTACAAACTCTGATAGTCTGTTTCCTTTTTGTAACAGAATACAGGAGTTTGTACAGTGTTTTCCGGACTACTGGAGAATCAGTTTGATTTCCGGATAGCCCTGAAAAAAAAACGGAGGAGTGGCAACCCTACTTTTTAGCAACAGTCCACATATGAAGAGAAGCCAACACACTGCTGGATTCAGATAGCAAGTATTTATGATGCCATATGAGTAGCACATTATCTGGTCATTGCCGTTAATTATTTTCCACAAATGGAGGAAGCACAGGAGTGACTGTTTTGCCAACTTGTTTAGCACTAAGTGCAATAACTTCTTTTCTATGATTTTGTGGCAGTGATCCAGGGTTGCTTTTTTCTAGGAGTGGCCTCCCAGTGTCCTATATGCATTTTCCCCTATTACCCTGATTTCTAGCAAGGTCAAAGTCATTTACATTGTGTAGCGTTGTCACCTCACAGTAAGACGTTGTCCTGTTCAATTCCCAGTTAAAGCATCTTCTGTGTGGAGACATGCGTGAATGGGTGTGCCTTCATTGAAGGTTGTGCATCAGGGCTGGCAACTCGGCATGTAAAAATCCACTGCCAATCATTAGCGGACCGGAGTTCTGTTGTGGCGACCCCTAACCAGGAAAAGCAGAAAGACGCAACATAGTGGCTTCGACATGTGTGGTTCCCTTTGTTATGGTCTTACCTCTTGCATCAACATGTTAGGTTGAGACCCAGGACACTTGTCACTCACCCATCTAGCAAGACTAACCCAGACACACATGCCCTCAAGACTTACCACATGACATCTCCACAACCAATGGTGGCTTGAGACCGGCTTATCCTGTTACAGCAGTCTGCATCCTTAAGTCTTTCCTAATCCTTAACAAAATAGAAAAATGTAAATTTATAAATGGACATGTTTTGCTGTGTGGGGATTGACCTGTACCACTCTTCTGATCTAATTCTTGCACTTTTAGACCACCGGGCTCATATTTTCTAAGCAGACTTGAGCTTTCCTTTTATCAAGTTTCATATGTCATTTTCATTGTCTGTGACACCTAGGACATATCGAGTAAAGCTCTACAAGCACAATAACTAGATAGAAACCTTCACCCCTTCCTCACTCTTTTGTCTAACTGTTGTCAAACTATATACCTCCTGTATATGCTACTTGTACTGCTGCTTGGCCTACACCCTCACTTATGCTTCTCTTTTGTTGTTTGTTCCTTCTACGCTAACCTATAGCTACTTTGAATTTAATTATTTTTTAGCGTTTTGAATCTTTGCTCCTTGAAGCTATTTTTGACTAAATTAGACTATACCTTTGCTGTAACTGCATTTTTTAACATGTATTATTTCTTATGTAATAATTTACTGTTCTGATTTACTTTGAATTGTATTCCTGTTACATTAGCTTAATTTTGGAGCTTATCTCCCCGAGCCTCTACTGAAAATAGACATGTATCCAGTTAGACTAGCCAGGTCAACAAATGTAAAATAAAGTATATAAAATAAATAAATAAATAATATGAAAGCTTTCTCTAGTGTTCACTCAGGATGTCAGAAATCCTCTTTAGATTCTTTTATATCTTGTAAGACATTTATCAAAAGAACTTTTCTTCTTTGACTGCTTGATCAAATCAAAGAGCCTATTGTGCTGTGGACTGCTGGCTTAAATAGGAACAATTAACTATGCCTCCTTTCACAGATGACATGGTCTCTCTCTCTCTGGGAAAGTTGTTTTTAGTGGTCATTATGTCTGCAATATGTAATTTTGAACTTCAGGCCTTGAGCATTCATTTCAGCAATGTACTGTTTCACAAGAAGATGGGAGTATGCAAGCAATAATGCCCAACAGGGTGTGTGTTACTCTGTAAACAATGCCGGCCCAGGGGTGTACTGAGGCCTGACACCACAGGCAGAGGGCCTCTACACCCATGGAAGGGCATGATTTACACAGTAACAAACACCCTGTAGGGCATTATTGTGCTTAGAGATTGGGCTATCAATAAAAATGTTGTGTTTTACGTATTTTTTAATATATTATTATCATTATTATCATTATCATCATCATCATTATTATTATTATTATTATTATTATTGTTATTATTATTATTATTATTATTATTATCAGTATCATCATTATTATTATTATTATTATTATTATTATTATTATTATTATTATATTTTTGATGTAAAATTGTTCTTCCTGCTATTGTTTCAAACTTGCTATAGTATATGCAAATGGTGTTGGATGAAGTATTTTACATCCAAAATATAAGGTTTTCAAAAAACGTCCAGATATTTACCTCAATTTTTGGTCCTTTACTCACCAAATTTGTGGTTTATTGGCAATCACTGGGGATTTAAGTCAATAAATAATGACATACTTTGAGTTTTAGACAGTATTTCCTTCCGAAAATGGATGCTAAAGCAAATTCTTCTATTCCAGCAGAGTTTACTCTGTTCCTATTTTTTAGCCATTGTTCCCCCATACCTCTCAACCTCTAAGCTCAAGAAGACAAGTTAAAAATAATGGGGGGGTGTCTAAAATTAGGGACAGATTTTATGCCCTGTATATTGTTCTTAGAAAATTGTTAGAATAACAGGATCTGTGTTGGCACACATTTCCTAAAGGGTAAGATGTCTAAAACTCAAATATGTCACCATTTAGCGACTTCAATCCTGTACAATTTGTTAGAAAGCCACAGATTTTATAAGGATTAATCCAATAAATAGTAAGCAAGATTTTTTGAGGTTGAGAGCTATGCATACCAGTTAACAGCTGATGCAACTGGTTAATTGCTCTCACTGTCCGACACACTCATGCACACACATACATTTCCACATTCAGCCAAGCAAGCAAGGATTGAAGTTGCTAAATGGTGACATACATTTAAGTTTTAGATTTCTTAACGTTTAGGAAATGTGAGCCAACACAGATCCTGCTATCCTAACAACTTTCTAAGAGGAGATAGAAACTTAGACATAACACACACACACACACACACACACACACACATGCACACACACACACACATACACATTAACTTTATACTTAGCGAGTGTAAAATAATGGCTCGATCCATCTCACTCTCACTTTCATGAATGCATATACTCACACTCACAGACATAAACACACACACACACACACACACACACACACACACACACACACACACACAGACACACACACATTTTTTTTAAATGTTTCTTTTAACTTTATACTTAGCGAGTGTAAAATAATGGCTCGATCGATCTCACTCTCACTTTCATGAATGCATATACTCACACTCACAGACGTAAACACACGCACACTCTTCGTTTTTTTTTAACAGTCTCTACATCTCTACTTATTTTTATTTTACACTTGCTAAACAGCAAAACAACTGCTTAGCAAGTGTAAAATAATGGTGATTGCTAGCTTCCTTAATGTGCAAGCACCACAGCACCTTAATATGCTGCCGTGAAGTGATGGACTCTTTTTTTTCAGTGGGGATTACCTGTACATTAACACCCCGCTGTAGAACTTTCATTCTCTAATCAGGGCGCTGATGAATGGCTCACCCATTCTCTAATGTGCATTAAGTTCTCTGCAATGCTTCAATTAGACACTGAGGCTAACATCTATTAATACACAAAATTATATGTAAGCCCACCTCATGCCCAGCTATAAGTACAATTCCCTACCATTACTTCCAAAATCATCACATTCGATCTTCTGACAAAAGTCTACTTGACATCTGTAAACCTTAGGAAAAACTGTGGTCAAAGCCTGTACTCACACTTTGTAGCAAAACTCTGGAATATGATCCCTGCCCCAATCAGAGCAATATATAATACTCATTTATTTAAGCTGCAACTAAAAGAATTCCTCTCTGACTCCTGGCTTTGCACTTGCCAGTCTTCTGGCTAAAATTTCAGCTCCTTCTCTTCTAATACCTACATACATCCCATGTCTCCTTTTCCTTGTTTTTTTTTTCTCTTACTCTTATTTCCCTTACTCTTAATCTTGTTTTTAATCATTATTTCTCTTTCCTCCCATGTCTACTACATTTATTACCTCTAACAAATAACTGTTCTCTTTCTTCTCATTCTTATCTTCTGTTTGAATTTTCCAAACGGACATTCGCTTTATGAGTGAGTAATAAACTCTCACACTTGCTTGGGCATCGGGCTGGCAACTCAACACCGTAAAAATTCACTGCCAATTATGAGCGGACTGGAGTTCCGCTGTGGCAACTTCTAACTGGGAAAAGCAGAAAGTCTTTACTTATAATATGTCAACACAGTTCAAGGCTACATGATATTGTATTTATCTTGTTTTAAAGATGGCATATGTATATTGTACATATCATGTAAATTAATATTTGTACTAATCTATGTATTTAGAGTCCGTTTATACCTATATATATCTGTATTTTCTGTTCTTTTACTTGTGAAGCTTATCTCCCCGGGTCTTCACTGAAAAAGGAGAAAATTATCCAGTCAAAATTTTTCCGGTAACTAAGTGTCAAAAATAAAATAAAAGATTGATTAATATAAGACCATTCATTTGTTTTTTCACAAATTATTCAAATAAGGGTGAATTTCTATATATCTATATAGATAGCTGCAGTTCACCATACTGATGATTTCATGATGTATCCTTTGCTTCCAAAACACTTGCTACTAAAGTTTCAAAAGTAATTTTGGCAAGATTGTTATCTGACTGTGTCAACCTTATTTTGATGAAGCATGGCAAATCTCTCCATGTGATCTTAGAAGACATTCTACCAGAATAGTAGCCAGCTCTCAAGCCTTCTTTCATAATGCTTCCATAGATGATATATGCAGAGCTGCTACATGCATATTTGCTGAGCAAGTTTGTAGAATGCTATAAGGTGAATTGAATCTCCAGGTTTCAAGGGGCCTTTAGAGCTGCAGTGGTCCAAGAAATTCTTTCACAGAACATCTAGGCTTGTTGCTGGGTACTCTGTCTTAATAGTATAGGTAGGAAAAAGAACAATTTAAGTACAGCTCACATAATTTGGCAAAGCATTATATCCCAATCTGGTGATGTACATCCCAACTAAGGTCCAACCCTCCCCAGCCCTAGCAAACTTAGCAAATCTCTCTTGCTGTCAACCATAAATCTCAAAAGCCTTAGAAACAAGATACCTGAACTCCAGGCATGGGTTTCACAAAACAACCCTGATATTATAGCAGCTACTGAAACCTGGTTGAAATCATATGTAAATGACACTGAGTTTCTTTCCCCAGGCTACTCATGCTTGAGAGCCGATCGGCTGAACAAGAGAGGAGGAGGAGTAGCAATACTCTTCCCTAGCAAATATACATTAATTCCCTACTCAAAACCAACACCCAACTTCTCCCCAGCAGAAGTACTAATCTCTATATTAAAACTTAACAACCACAAAAACATTTGCATAATTGCTCTGTATATTCCTCCAGGAAACAACATACCAATATTAAAAAAAAACATACTTGCATGGACTTCACAAAACATAGATAATGAAACCATCATCTTAGGTGATGTAAACATTGATTGGCTAGACATTGCCCACAACAATCCCTCAAAAGACATAAACCTTTACAACTTCTCCCAACTAATTGAAGACATCACCAGACCCCACAACAAATAACATTTGGGGCTCCGCAATAGACTGGATATCAGTGTCCCACCCTAACAATATCATCACTACAGGCATACTACCTAATACCATTAGTGACCACCACCCAGCATATATCCTATGCAAAACCACCCCAATCCCAAGGCAACACCAATACAAATTAACCAGAAATTTGACTAAGTTCCAACCGTCCATATTTAATGAAACCTTAGCTAAAGTAAATTGGGAACCCCTCAAATCCCTGCCACTTAATAAGGCTGTTGAGTTCTTTAACTCAACATTCCTAGACATCCCAAATAGGCAAGCACCCACCAAAAGCAAATAAAACATAACCATTCAAGCTGGCTCTCAAAATCCACCAAATAAGGCATGTCCACAAGGGATAAAATTTGGAAATCATGGCAGAAAAACAAAGACCCTACAACTCTAATACAATGCAATCAACTCCATAAACAGGTAAAACATCTAATAACCAATGATAAAAAGCCTACTGCCTCCACCTACAAAGCCAACATAAAATAATCCCAAACAATTCTGGTCCTCCATCAACCATCTATTACATCCAGGTTCTCAAAGTAACCCATCCCCTGACCCACACAAAACCTCTACCGAACTTGCCACCCTCTTCAATTCCTACTTCATTAACACCATAGCTAACCTAACCACCACCTTTCCTATGGTTAACACCACCACCACCAAGACAGCTAATGATCAAACCATTCCAGAAAACAATCCCACACACGTCTAACCTAATTCTCCCCCATACCCATTGCCACAATAACAAAAGTTTTACTTAAGCTTAAACCCTGTACTCTAATCCCTGACAATCTACCCCCACACTTCCTGCAGCTAGCTGCAAACTCTATAACTTATCCCATCAGCATACTCACTAACAGATCAATTAAAGAGTTCCTTGTCCCAGACATCTGGAAAAAAAGCATTCATTCTCCCCTTACACAAAGGTGGCACCAACACAGACACCACAAACTTTCGACCCATAGCTATTCTCTCACCCCTCTCTAAAATACTGGAAAAATGTATCTATGCCCAACTCCTCAACCACCTGCTTGAAAATCAAATTCTGTCACCCACTCAGCACTACAGCACTCCTCTTCTTCCTTGATACAGTTAACCAGGCACAGGATTCTGGTAAAATAATCGCTTCTCTTTCCTTGACTTCTCAAAAGCTTTTGATACCATCTCCCATACTATCCTCCTCTCTAAACTATCTACCCTCCACTTTTCCCCTCCTACCCTACAATGGTTCAATAGCTATCTCTCCAATAGGCAGCAATCCACCAAATGGCAACAGTCTTACTCTCCCTCCCTTCCTCAATACTTCCACAGGGGTACCCCAAGGCTCCATACTTGGTCCTGTCTTTTAGCATCTCTATTAACAACTCTCACACCACTATCCCACAATTCTCAGTAATCCAGTATGCTGATGACTCTACAATAATATGCACTGCAAATTCTAGCTCTGAACTCCAGCAGATCACCCAGAAGGCTCTCACCTCTACTGAATCTTGGATGCTTAACAATCATCTTGCCCTAAATCCAAAAAAAACTAAACTAGTAATTTTTACCCCTAAGAAAACCACTCCCCTAGATAAAAAACTCTTCTGTATACAAGCCCAAGACAATACCACTAGAGAAGTTGTCCCCCATACTAAATTACTAGGCATTATTATAGATGAAAACCTAAACTTTAACCTACACATAAACAGTAACATCAAAAAAAACACCGAAAGTTTGATATGCTGTACAGGCACTGACACTTTCTTAGCCTCTCTGCTAGACAATCCCTTGCAACTACCTTTTTATTATCTTCTCTCCTTTATGGTGCCCCTCTCCTCACTAATATCCAAAATTCTACAAAATCTAAACTTGATATGTGTTACAACAGAAAAGCCAAATTTGCCATTGAGGCCAAATTCTCATCCCACCACTGTAACTCACTGAAACAATTAGGCTATGTCTTATTCACCCAGCTAACTACAGCACACAAAATAATCTACAGACCCACAGACTGTCCTGCTCTCTCAATTCTATTTGCCAAATACCAACCCAGCAGGCAACTAAGATCTGAAAATCATCTACTTCTAAAAGTAAAAAAGCCCACCTTACTGTCTGGTTAACTGCTCTACTCCTTCACCATCGCCAAACTATGGAACTCGCTTCCTCCTTCTATAAGAAACATAAGCAGCACCACCACCTTCAAACAAACACTGAAAAATCATCTCAACTTTTCCTGGCTATGTACCTGCTCTATAACCTAACCTCTTCCTTCTCCTTATATAACTAAATGCCTTTGCTTTTTACTACTAGTGACTGATGATACTTTCTCTATATTTATTATTTTTTTTCTTTCATCACTTGTTGATACTGGCACAATAATGCTGATTAATTTATCTCCATTTTTACCACTCTGAATTCATCTGGCAACCAACTAAATTCATGCCTTTATGTATATATTCTGTATATGTTACTGTAATCAAACCAACTAAATTCCTGACTTATGTATATATTCCGTATATATTACTGTAACCACCATGTGTAACAATGTTTCTACTTCTGTAGCAATTAATGTTTAATTTTTTTTTCTGCGTCTATATTCTTGTTGGAGCTTTTCTCCCCAGGCCTCCACCGAAACTGGGCTCTTTTAGGCCCATTGGACTTTCCCGGTAAGCAAATGCAATAAATAACATAAATAAATAAATAAATAAATGTCACACCATGATAGATACAAACATTATTTACTTACCATAATGACTGAGCCTCATGGTCATGGTTTATTCCCCTCTTCACTTTCCATCCATCATCCCCCAACCTGGCAGAGGGGAGAACAAAATGGATTCTTGATATGAATATGATAAGAATGCTCAGTTTTCTCAGGCTGCTCGCCTCTGATCTGGAGAGGGAAGAGGGAGAGCAACAGAGTTTGTGTAAAGGAATGGGTTTTAAGCTGAGAAGTTCTGAAATCTTGATGGGAGATGAAGAATCACAACCACTTAGATCTATCTTTATGTTTACATACATCAATATTGTTTACACTTTCTGTGCAGTTTTAAACATGGAGCTACTTCAGTAGTGTTTCACATTATAATTACAATATTGTGCACACGTGAGTGATGTTGCCAAGTTGCAAGCATATTAATTCCACTACACACTGTTAAAACAAAGCACTACTAATGTGTATGGCCATGTCAAAGTTCTCTTATATGATTTCTACTTTTTGTATGACTGCCAAAATGCAGTTAATATATTATTGTCTTACCTGTGTTCATAAGTTATTTTTCATTCCATATATCCAAATTATGCATAGGACGGTTTGTGTACTATGTAGAACTACAAAGTGTGACCCCTTATTTTCTTGCTCATCTTGTATTGTATATCACTGAATGCATATCAGTATATATGAATTACCTGAACAGTGCACAATTACATGGCATACAGTGGTAGGGTTTCTGTCATTAAGACACCAGGTATTGCTGCATACTTAGTCTGCATATGCACAGTTTTGTACCTGTACATCATGACATGCCTAACACAATCTGACTGTGATGCTTGCCATGTAACAGTTTTTTAGGGTAGGTTTAATGGCTTTACCCTCAGATATATGGTGGGCTTCATTGTTGTGAATGTTAAAGTCCTATATCTGCATCATATGCATCTTTCCGAGGTATAAATGGGCATATCCCTCTTTATCAAAGTACAATAATAGGTATATTTAGCTGTGGCAGTTGTTACTACATAATTATACCAAATGCTGTTCTGCAGAATTTCACAATTTATATTTCATTATGTAGATGTCTTTACTTTTCCACTTATCAGTCTATGCCTGCCTAGCTCACTTACGATTTATGCAGCATAATGCAGAAAAAAAAGGTTTCCTACACATCCTGGTAGGATATCCAGACATTTTGTACAGGATCCCAAAATAACTGTTATGTAAAGGCTTCTGATGGCTGTGGATCCCAGGACCTCTACCATGAAGAGATTGTACTGTGCTGTGAGTACCATGACCAGAGCAATGAAATGTCTGCAAGGGCAAATAAGAAGTTTAGTTCAGATCCCACCTAATATTTTTCATATCATAAATTCTGCATGTATTTATTCTCAAGATCATTTGATATCTGTGCGTGGACCACATTCCTCAGCTATATTTGTTCTGCTATTACAAACCTTGCTGCAAATCAGTTTTCCATTAGCCCTTTTGAAATGATTCTTTATGACATAGCAGTGCATAATTTAAAAATAATGATTTCTATTGAGCCATTCAAAAATTGGAATACTATTATATGTGTTAGATTCCTCTATTTTTTTTACCCTTACCGTTTGCAAGTTGAATAATTTCCTGCAAAAGAATAAAACCCCATATTAACGAATCCCACATTACTGAGACAACTTTGCAGAAACTGGGACATTGTGATTCTAGTTTAGGGTGAGTTATTTTAAAACACGACTTTACCAGAAGGTTTTCACTTTGTTTTTTTATAAGAAGATAGCTTGATGGATTGGTCAGAGACATATGGGGAGCACTTTTCGGTTATGTGAGATTTGTACTTTTAAATTTACGGTCTTTTGCAGTTTCAGCAAATTCATTTCGGTAATGTGGGATTCATTCATATGGGCTATTGTTCTTCAGAAGTAAACCCAAAAATGTACATAGTTAATAACCACTAAAATTTCAATTACACAAAGATGCTTCTGTAAATGTATCTGTTAATTGGGCTATTGTTAGTAACATTTATTTTTGAAATTGCTATTTTACTGACATTTATTCATAGGTTCATAGATTCATAGGTGATTACTATGCTAATGACCCTAGGAAGCCTTTTTAATCTTATCCATGGTTGTTAAATGTATCTTACAAGTTTGGATACCCTAGGGATTATTTTAAGGGGTATATGTAGGCTTGAGCATGGGTAGTCAAGTATTTATAGGCTGTTGCTGTCTGCTAGAGACATAGATGCCAGACCAGAGGTAAATTTTTGATTCCCCATTCCCTGGTCCAAGTTATGCTTCAGTTGAGTTAGGGAAGAACTCTGCGTCACATGAATGGGAAGCATGTTCCAGAGAAGGGGTAGTTGCTAAGACACATACCTAACCCTCCATCATGTCCTATTTATGTTGGAGACAAGGTTTAGCTGTCTAGATTGGGTAATCTTTATGCTGTTTGTTTTGCAGATGTGCAACAGGTCCATTAGAGTGGAATCAGAGGATGCACTGAAGGCCAAGGATAGATCGCATCTCAGCAGTTTGTTCATGGGTTCATAGGTTCACAGGACGTTACTAGGCTAAAAGCCTAGAGCCCTTACAAATCTAGGCATATTTATTCAGAATTTCCCCAATTGTCAGTTGCTAGGTGAGTGAAGTTCACAGAGGTAAAGATCTATGGTAATTAATACTGAATTCCTCTCTCCAGGAGGGACATGGCCACCACCCCAGAAGTGAATTTGTGGTCACCTATCCACTGATCTAAGTTGTGTTTGAAGAGGGTCAGGGAGGCGCTCTGTTTCACATGAATTAAAAGTTTGTTCCAGAAAAGTGGCAGTCTCTGGGAGATTTATCTATCTCTCCAGCATGACATGTTCACGTCAGAGGTTAGGTTAAGATCCATGGAGAGTGACCTTCCTGTAATTTTTTTATGAATGTGCAGCATTTCCATCAGGGACAGTCAGAGACTGCCCTGTAAACCAGGCAAAACTCATCCCTTAGAAATCTGTAGGAAACAGAATACAGTGAGAGGTCTTTCAGTCTTTCTGCATATGACTTATTTTGTGTACCCTGTAATTCCTTCATGAGAAACCTCTTTGGTCTCTTCAATTGTTGCAGGTGTCGGATGAGGTACATGGAAAAGGGAGGATTATGCTAAATTACTGGTCTGATGAGGGCTGAGTATAATGGAATTATAAGCATCCTTGGATCTAGATGCAATGCCTTTACTTATAACATGTGCCACATAGACGGATTTCCTTACTACTGTGGATGTGTGGTGATCAAAGCTCAGATTACTATCAACCTGAGAACCCAGATCATGTAAAACTGGGTTTTCACTTAGGGGGATGCTGTTGGAGACTGAGTACAGGGACAGGCTTTTGAGGCAGTCTACATAGGACATGTTGTTTATGCTGTGTATTCTTTTTGTAAGGAACCTTCATGGATGCTGCTGTCATTGTATTATGCCTGGTCAGCTACATACCAAAGTGGGTGCTATAATTAATGACTAGTCAGATGAGGGCCGAGTACAGTGGAGCAATGGCATCCTTGGACTTAGATGCCATACCCATGCTAAAAAGTTGTGCAACATAGAATGATTTCCTCACTACCGCAGACACAGTCAAAGATCAGGTTGCTGTTAACATGCACTCACAAATCCCAAACCACTAGGTCTACTCTTATGGCTGTACTATCATTGTGGTAGTTTCCAGGGTAGCCATATTTCCAAATTATAATATTATGCATTTCTTGGTACTGAATTTTAGACTGTGGATCTTGCACTAGTTATTAGTCTGTGTCAGGCTTTTTTGAGAATATCTGTTTCTTTGGGGATTCTATGACTGTGTTTAGTTTGCATTTGTCTGCAAACTTGGTCAGCGATGCTGGCCTTGACTTCAGAAAAGAATATGCCAAAAACAAGTAGCCGCAAAACTGAGCTTTGAGGAACACTGCTAAAGCCTAGTCTGTTTGTGCAAGTAGACTCTCCTATCCTATCTTTTTGGTCCTAACTGTGAGCCAGCTGGCTATCTAGTGGGGGACATAAGGTTTCATACTTAACTTCTTGAGTTTGTCTATAATGCCCAAGAAAGGAGTCTGAAGGTTTCCAATGTCATTGTTATAAGACTAGTCAGACTTATGGGTTTGTTGTAAACCAGCTCTGAAGATTGCCCTCTCTTGTACAGTTGCAGTTCTCCATTTTTGGCATGAAGCCTGTTTCGAGGCTACAGTTTAATAGTGGTTCTAGTTCTTTATTTATCTTTTTTAAAATACAAATGCATTTTGCAGAACTGCTCCAGGTGATTTTCTTCCTTTTATCTAGTCTTTTGTTGTGTTGTATGGGAACACAGTTGTTTACATACTCCCACATCTGGATTGTATAAGACATGTTGTTTCTTATTCTACATCTCATTTGAGCCATCCTTGTGTGCTATCATATGTCCATATTACAAACAGGTGCATCATTTCAGTGTGTTGTCCTGTAAAAATTTCACAAAGGTGCCAGTCTGTGTGAGTTCTAATTGTAAGTATGTGTGTGTGTGTATGTGTGTGTGTGTGTGTGTGTGTGTGTGTGTGTGTGTGTGTGTGTGTGTGTGTGTGCGCACACACACACACACACACACACACACACATATATATATATATATATATATATATATATGTATATAGATATATAGATATATATGTAGCTATATAAACTGCAAGAAAATCTCAGCCAAGGTAGAGACTTCACGAGTGGAGGCCTATGGGATATTTGCAAATGACTCCTTAAGGACATAGTGCTAAATAAAGACTTTAAAAAAAAAAAAAAAAAGTTATGGGCATCCAGAAGCCATGTAGCTAAATCACTGGTATGTCCTTAAGAGGTCATTTGCATATATCTCAGGTGCTACTACATTCTGGTACCTTTCTATTCCCCTGCTCTTTCTGTGTGTGCCCCACTTAATTTTGACCAAAATCTAAACTGGTGAGTAATATTCAAAGTTATCATTTTGTCAGTTGACAATTATTTTTTACAGACATTATTTGCTAAATTAATGAATTCAGTGAAAGAAAGAGTAGTTTTACATTTCTAATTTTTTTGTGACTATTTTCCTTGCTAGAGCTAAAATGAACCAAAGGAGATGCACCTGCACCCTAGAAGGGTCTATATCACTTAATCGAAATATGCATTCTTTGACTATGTATTCATCAAATTATAACTATCAAAAAAATTCATTTCAGGAAACCTCAGACATTTTTTTCCAGGGTTAGGAACCACTCACCCACTAGCACTCTGGAACACACACTGCACTAAATCAAACCCACCCAAGTGGGGGGCTTCACCCCCCACAACCCCAACTATATATGCCAACTCTGAAATCACACTACAGTGGGAAAAAGGCAAAGCTGTGGTGATGGCCAAGTGCTTCCTAACCCTGGGAAAAAGTCTGAGGTTTTCTGAAATTAATTTTGGTGTCTAGAGTTCAATGAATATGTATTTGATGACTACTTAGTTTGATTAAGTGACATAGACCCCCTAGAAATGCAACCCAGAACTGGAGCATTAAATAAGATCAAAGATACAATTATCTGCCCACAAAGCTTGGGCAAAATTTGTAAATTCAACCTGAAAAGGAGTTGCTATTTTACAATCCAATATCATATGAAATCAATCTGCATTACAGACTTCATTACACCTCCAACAATCAATTTTCCCATAGGTATATATTAAAGCCACTTTATGTGGAGTTGAAAAAGCTCTATGAAGAAATCTCCATGTATATATTTTCCAATAAAATTAAGAAGTAGATTTTCCCACAGATTCAAGAATTAAGCATTTATCTTCATCAGAAAAGGCCTTCTCATTAATATTAGCTGAATAATTCCAAAATAATGAATCTGTGGAACCAAATTCTTCCCTCATTATTTTATAAATTATCGTTATATGCGATTTATTCTTATGTGAGTTATTATTGATTCTGACAAAAAAAAACTCATGTATGTTTGGAATATGTTTAGCTTGAAAATCCATGGAGATTTTGATTTGATCACTAACATATTTTTTACAAGATTGTATAGTCAATCAATTATTGTTTTCTAAACAATATTTTGCAAGAAGATAATATGTATTACATGATTTATTTCCAATTAAGAACTGATACCAAAAGATTAAATTTGCATCTCTAAGGTTTAGCAGTTTGTTTATATTAAAAGTTCCCAAACATCCTGCAGTACTTGATGTAGGGAATAATAAAAAACAATAAATTTATAATTAGAATTCATGAGCCTTTTAAAATGTATAAGGATATAATCAGTTTAAACATAATTCTTACAAGATCTAATAATAATAAAAAAATAAATCTAATAATATTTATTAATTTCAAATTTAGAGAAAGATTCTACAACATAGCTGTTATTTATTCATTTTTCTTGAATGAGTTTCCAAGTGGATTGGTAAGAGGAATTTAACCATAGAAATCTTAAATTGAGAATTATGGATTTGGCATATAATTCATCATTTGGAAAACTTAATCCACCTTCTTGACAACTTTTAAATTTGGCAGTAAAAGGATATTCTTGTTTTATTGGGGAATCATGGAAAATTAAGAAAGCAGGATTTAATTTCTTAAATATATTTTCTTAGGAGGGAAAATAAATAGTGATTGTAGATAGAAAAGTATTTTTGGTAGCATCATTTTTCTTAAAGTAAGTCTATCTTCTATTGTATAAAGCAATACTATCATTTACTGCTATTAAATCTGTCACAGTAGATTTAATTTTAATTCCAAGATAATTAATTTGTGAATTGTATCAAATAAAGTTATTATAGTTTCTTAAACCATTATTAACTTTTTTATTAATAAATAAAGTTTCTGTTTTATCAGGGTTACACATTAAACCTGACACTTTTTCAAAGTAACACCAATAAAACAAAACAAGTAGTGCCCATTGGGAACCCAACACCATAAGCTCCAGACAGATAATTACAATAAAATGTCTTTATTCCAATATACCAAGTTAAGAGCTTTCATCACTTAAATTACACTCTGGGAGAACTTGTAATTAATAGACTTAGTTAAATTTTCTATTGAATCTTCAACATCACCACTTGTTATTAAAATGCCATCTGCAAATAACTGAATTTTACAGGAATAACTTTCATCTATCAAGAATCTCTGAATTTTGCCATTAGAGTTAATAAAGTTTATGAAAGATTCAATTACTAGAGCAAATAATAGTGATGACAAAAGACAACCCTGTTTTGTACCTTTAATATTTTGAAAGAGCAAGAAAGAAAATAGCCAATTTTAATAAAAGATAATGAGTTACTATATAGATTAGTTATACAATTTATAAAATCTAAGGGAAATTCATATTGTTTAAGTGCTTTGAACAAATAATTCAAACTAAAATACTCAAAATCCTCATTTATATCTAGACTTATTATAGTTAGTTCTTTTTTTGTTTTTATAACCCAGATCTATTAAAGTAGTAAACCTAATTATATTATCCTAAACATTTCCATGTATTATAAAACCAGTCTGATCATCATTTATTAATCCCGGCATAATAAGGTTCAATCTTTTTAAGGAATAGCCATATAAATATTTTATAATCAACTTTTAATAACAAAATAGGATGGTAAGAAGAACATAATTTAGAATCTTTGCTTTCAAGATAGGAGATATTAGGGAATATTTACAAGAAGGGTGGTTGACATATGTTCAACTTGTTCAAAAACTTTTAATAGGATATTTAAAATATTCCCTGGGAATAATTTGTATAATTCTGGGATTATACCATCAAGATCAGGGGTTTTATTTTGTTTAAGACTATTAATTTAATCTTTTAACTCCTTAAAAGAGAATGACTTATACATTTTGCATCTTTGTTAATGTAAACCTTATATTGTCACTCAAAAACTCATAAGTTATGCTGTCAATTTCTGAGTCAGTCTCTTTGTTATTAATTTCTTCATATTTCCTAAAACATTCTAGTGTGTCTTTTAAATCAGTCATTTTTTTTATTTTTATCACCTTGTTTGGAAATTATTTTTTAATATGATTAGTATTTAATTTTTTCTTAGATCATACAGCTAACCTGTGTAAGCCTTTTGGCTTTATTGCTTAAGTATGTAATTTTAATTTTTCCAGATTTATTTATATTATATGGCGAAGAATGTCAAGATATTTCTGAGTTAGTATCTTCAACTCAGCATTTGTCAATCTGTCATAAGATTTTAAATTTGAATTCAATTTCTCTATATTAGACTGTAAAGACATCAACTCCTTATCCCACTCTTTTTTACATATGTACTTTAAAAACTAAAAACTTGAATAAACAAAATAAAACAAAAAAGAATTTGACTGGCATACACAAGCTTCATGCTAAAAATGTTGGTTTATTAAATGTTAATATACAAGGCACAGCAAAACACTATGACTAAGGATTTTCACATCAACAGGCATCATCAGAGTCATGTGCTTTCATTCAAACACACATTAAATAATATACATCACTTCCACTTTTCCAGTGTCTTCAGAAATTTAACCTTTGCCATACCTAAACATTTTCAGTTCTGTTGATAATTTCACTTAGGTCAAGGAATACAGACATAAAAAAAAAAAAAAAACTTCACAAAATTGTAATAATAACAAACATAAACATCAAATATATGTACTGTTGCGGCTCAGTCTTACAGAACTAGAACAATCACAATAAACAATGTTTCTAAAAATAATATTTCTAAATACAATAATTCCATAATGCTTACATGCATGTCCATAACCTAACATAGTTTCCTCTTTTGTTTTAACAGACTGGCTATAGAAATATATTCATTAATTTGAGGTTTCACCTTGGCATTCAGTCTAAGTTGCCATTTAGTTTCCTTGATTTTTATGTCTAACCTGGGGTTACCCACTCTATCTTCTCTGTAGGACCTATCAATTACAAAATACAAAAATATTTTGTAATTTGAAGGCACAGATGAGTGTAGGAAAAGTGAACTGGATGTTTTCTTGTTTTCAATGTCTCTGGTGAGCTCAGCAATCCTGTCTCTTAACTGCCTAGTGTTTTTTTCCACATAGAATGCCTGACAAGAAATGCACATGGCCACATAGACCACCATCTCGGTGTTACAATTACACCTTCTAGGGCATTGTAGGTTCATATGAAAACCTGCAATTTCTACATATGGCTCATCGTAGATGTACTTACACCAGTTACATGCCCCACATTTACTCATTCTTGAGTTGTAATTTCCCTTTATACTTCTGTCATCCAAGTCCAACCATTCCTTAATGTTCCTATCTTTGCTGTATACCACTCTGGGGCTTTGCTCCAGCTTACCCTTAAGCTCAGAATCAAAAACATTCTCCCAAATAACATATAACTTGGGGATCAATTGAGGCATTAATTGATTGTAGGGTACAACAAATACCTCATCTTTCAAAGTAGTTCCCCTATAGTTGTTCACCTCTTGTGTATAAGGTCCAAATATTTCTTAGCAGTTTTGGCTCCAATTCCAGGTATCCTGTAAGAGTTCATAAAAGTATAAGGTTTTTGTCAATTTCTACTACTGCTAAACCCAACATGTCATTTTTATCTGAATAGATATTTAATATTTTAGGCATAGGTAATGTATTTCTCCAAAAATAAGAGTGTCTCTCCTTTTTGATTAAAAATGAAAGCTCACAAGAGTTGAATAATCTTTTAATATCAATCTATCCAATCTTCAGACAACAAATGCATTTCTTGTAAGAAAATTATGTGAGTTTATATGAAATTTTAAATATTTATTTAAGCTACTCCTCTTCAATGGATTATTAAGTCCATTGATGTTTGATGAAAGACAATTATATGCTGAAGTTCATAAGAACATACACATGCACTGACATAAGATGATTTAGCTTAAAGTCTAATAACCAGGCAGTAATAGTTGTTGTTATGGACAGATATAAAAAAAGCAAAATTTCAAACTTCACCAAGCTAAACAGTAGCTACTGCTTCTTAATTTAAAATGATATAATTAATTATAACTATTTAGAGCACACTTAAGTCATGTTAAAAGGAAAAACAAGTATTAATTTTAGAAATATTAATATTTAAGATTATAGAAATATAAAGTTAGAAATATTAATAATAAAGAATGACATTGTGTATTTCTGGATATATCAAAAATGTCCCAGAAATAATGCATTTCAAATTTCTGTATTTGATCAAGACATTTTGCATAGTTATTTGTTCTAATTAATCCTACTATAGAAAATACCATAAATAGCATAGTATTTAAGCATTTATATGGAGGAAATAAATAAAATTGACAATAGACATCGTAACACCAATATATAGCAAGATCATGTATCATAAAACTTTCAAAACTCATTTAATAACATGAATACAAATGTGAAAATAATAGTTAGAATATGGAAATATAATTAAAAAGTGTTATAATTTAAAATTACATATTTGCATATATTGTATGTGCTTATATATATATATATATGCATAATATATTTACACAGATGTGCATACATATACCTGTGTGTGTTTGTAAATTATGAGTAGATACTTGATATGTATATTAACAGTTAAGAGAGTGAATATGTTCTTTATATCTATGCATGAGAGTAAATATACAAATGAATGAGCATTTTTAAGTGAATGTTTATATTATGACTATATGGGTGTTACTATCAATACCTCTAGTACTTGGAATATACATTTAACATTTAACTTCTGTACAGGAAGCATTATTTTATGATTATAGTTTAAGTATCATATAGTTACAAATTTGCTTATAGTACTTTTCATTGCCATATTCCGAAATGTGTGAATCGAGTTTTTGTATTCATCATACCAATGGGATATACAAAAATGCCTGAAATGATTTAAAAGTCAGTTTAGTATAAAATAAAATTACATATTTCACTAACAAATGCATAAAATATTGAAGAGTTAAATCTGCTCAGTAATATTATTTTCCAATAATTAGTGAAGTAACTGAGCAACCAAGGCAATAGATGTTGAGCAGATTGAGGTGCTTTAAGCATCTTCTCCTATAAACTGTTTTATATAGTACAGAAGACAAGCTTAGATTAAAGTATAAGTACAGCAATGTATATAAATGCTGTTATATGCACATTAATATCTATATAGAAGTCAAATAAATACATTTCTTTCAGAGCAAGTTTATAACCACTGTTAACAGTTTCCAGTCAAGTTTCTGTAAAAATTATTTTCTATAAAAAACAATTTGATAGCAACAAGTGTGCAGAGGTATGAAACATATGTTATCCCAGATAAGATATACTAACTTCCTGCAGGCTTGTTTTCATTTCTATTTTGGTAATGATACATTCCCTGTGTTTAACCTTACAGTTTTGTTGCATTACACAGCATTTTTGGGTATCACATCAGGTGTTAGATTTCACAATTGCATTTCAAGGAAAGCATTGGGACAACTGTATACTGAAGTAATAGCAAAAGTTTATGGGGGCATTTAGTTTTTGCAGGTAGTTGGTTATACCTTGTGCAAATGCATCTGTATACCCCTTACTTATGAATAGACAAGTGTGGTGTCTGTAAATATGTATTTCAGTTTGAGTGTATTTTTGCATGTGGATGTCCTTATGTATATAGAATTGCAATATGGCATCATTTACTTAAGCATAAATATTTAATATGTATCTTATAAACTTTCAGATGATTAATAGCTCTCTATAACAATATTTTAATATACTGCCAGATGTTATATATGGCACATGCCATTCTCTGTTTACTATGCTATCAACTTCATTCATGTTATGCATTTGTAAGTATTCTGTATTCCACCAACAGTCTTGATGCTTAACTACCTTTTTGTATTATATCTCAGGTCTTCCATTATCTGTGGATCACCCATGGTCTGTGTGTTTTCTATATTTTTTATGAGATTAAACCTTTAGGTGTGTTACTGCCTGTTGCTAGAAACAGATCAGGTATTTTACTTATTAGATCGTATTTAATGAAAGTATCTATTATTGTGAAGAATTTGTATTCCAAGACAGCCGAGATAGAAAATACCACATAGCCCTTGAGCAATGCAAAATTTAGAAAATGTCAGCAATATAAGACATGGCTAGCAAAGAAGTTGCATAAACGAAATCTGGATATGAAACAATACATTAGGTCAGTGACAATAATGGATCAGTTAAGGAAAGTAACCCTTTAAAATATCTGGACTCACATTGCCGAGTCCTGAAATGTTTAGACTGAACAAAAATCCAGTCTGATCATGTGTAAATATTTGTGTGTACAGTATAACAGGTAGCATGTTACAGAACCAGGAAAAACTGTGGAGAAAATTCCATTACTGTAATATTTCTTTGTTTATTGGAAGCATTTTGCACAGCAGTAACTGTCTAATTCATTATTATTAAAGTTGTATTAGTTTTTTCAGCTTCTTTCATGACACATTAAAACTAGTAATATTGTTTTAAACAAACATTTTCATCTCTATAAATGGCATATTATCTGTCCTGTGATGATCTGTTGCATATATTATATTTACACTGTACTTATATAAAGAATACAAATTTCACTGAACTATAATTAGGATGACCACGAGATGTCACCAAACTGAGGTTAGTACCAGATGTCTGTAAGTCTGCAGATGTCTTCTTTTTCTTCTTCCCATCACATTCTTATTTTCTCTTCTTCTTCTTTTCCTTATTTCACTTTTTAACAGATAATGAGCATAAAAAAACTACATGGATATGTTTCAAAATTAGATTAATTTTAAATGTTCTACTTTTGTGTTTCTGCCATAGCACTCAACCTTCCATCTCCAAAATGAGGAACAGTAGCTATCATAATGTGTAACAAATGGGCAAAATGCGGAACACCTACTAACGGCTTACTCACAACTTCAGCTAGGAACGTCATAACGTTGTAAAAATATGCTGGTTTTACTTATAAAGATGATATTTAAATGAATTAATAGCGTCCATTACTATTTACCACAGATATCTGTTAAAAAATTCCTAACACTGAATGTGTGACAAACCCATTCAATGTGAAACTTTGAGGAACACGAATTTTTGAACTCTTTAAGACCCCAAATGAGGTATGTTCCTCGTAATGAGGTACACTTGAGAAGTATGGTTTCTGCTGCTCATTTTAACACTCTAAAAGTTCACTTCCTGTAAATGAAAGTTAAAGTTCAAAATGCATTTCTTGCAGCACAGACAGCTTGAACATGGAATCTAGAATGTTATAAGATAAAAAACAGTGGGAGATATATGAAAAAATTCTTATCTCTGCTTAATATCTGAGCTTTGCTCTGGCTAAGATCTACCTGAAATCAACCGGGACGTATAAGTGAATTTGAGTACACTTTTATCTGCACTTTTTCATATAGTTCTGCATTTTATTTATTTATTTGTGTTTCTCACTGAATATTAACTCAACTGAAAGTTGTGGCTGTGTCTCTACAGTTAGTTCCTTACCCACCCCTCCCTGTTCTTGTTCTGGTGTTAATGTTGGTGGCTTTGAAATTGCCCGCCTCTCTTGTAAATTTGTGTTTGGATACTCCTTCTGGGCCCATCTCATTTGCTCACTCAACTGAGTGCAGTGAGATCATATTCTGATTTTAGGCACTCCTACTGTATACAGAGAGAGCATTTGGGAAGGACAACCCTTGTAGCCTCTTAATCCTGCTCTGTTCCCTCCCTAAAAAATAAATAAATAAATAAATAAATAAATAAAATATATACATATTTTATTCAGCTGGTCTTACTGTAACTGTCTTAGTTGCTGTTCTGCGTGCTATCTGTTCAGTTGCTCTTATTCTGCACTTATTACTGCATGTTAATAGTCTTCTAATTTACTGCCTTCTGCACTTCTTTTTTAGTCATTTGTTAATTTAATTGTATTTATTTAAACAGTGCAAGGCTCATTATTCACCCCTCACCAACCAAGCGACTAAACAGCTCACCCTACTATTCAGGCATGACCAAAGGGCAATTTCAGGTGTACTCTCCAGTCCAGCTGGTGAATCTGGGTATCCTGAGGCAATGTTACAACTGTCTCATGTACACAGACAACCCTCTCCTCCTACCACAAACACTAACATATGTGAGAAATGAAATTATACAGCCAAACTGAAGACTAAGCTGTCTCCACCCAAGAATGTAACAGACAGTCAAGAGGAGAAGGTTAACACTTGCACCACACCTCCAGCCACGCATAGACCTACTAAACCAGCATTGGCAAAAATACACAAATACACAAAATCATACTCGGAGGCTCTAAATAAAAACCTGCAAAAGCATCAGAGACCACCAAAGTAGACACCCAAACAATCTGCACCTCCCGTCAGAAACCAGACAACACATAAAACACAAAATCAGTGTGACGCACAATCACAGCTCTTAAGGTGGAATAACATACCTAACACACTAGTAATAGGTGACTCTATAGTCAGGCACACTGACCTCCCACTCACTAGGCTAGACAAGGAGAAGGTTACTATTAGCTGCCTGTCGGGAGCCAGAATCCTCCACATAACACAAGCACTCAGGTCACTCCAAAACAAGTACAAATATGACTCTGTCATTGTTCATGTTGGTGTGAATGACCTGAGACGTACCTCCCTGGACTACATGAAAAGAGACATGGAAGAGCTCTCTGATCATGTAGCCCAGGCTGGTATGACCCTGACCCTGAGTAGCATCCTGCCCTCACCAAGAACGATACTGCAGTATAAAGAGAAAATTATCAATTTCAACAATTGGCTAAGCTTCTGGTGTCATTCAAAGGGGATCCAGTGTCTGCCAGCCTGGGACAACATGCTCGACAAGCCGCGTTGCTTCACAAGAGATGGCTTGCACCTGTCACCCCTAGGCTTTCGAATACTAGCCAAGGCTCTTGCTGCCCCCATAGTGCCTTTTTTAGACAAGGCACAAAAGTCAAACCCACCTCCATAAACAGCACAATTAACAAAATAACTGAGGGTTATGCTACTCAATGCCAGGAGTTTAAATCTCAAAATGCACAAAGCACTCCTCAGTATGGAGAACGTCGACATCTGTTCAGTAACTGAAACCTGGTTTAAGGCTCAAGAGAGCACCCCAGCACTACTGGGCTACAACTTGTACCACATGTTTCGGCCACAGTACACAGACTGAAACACAAAAGGAGGGGGTGTATCCATATTCATCAAGGATACCTGCACCTCCAGGTTAGTGGCGCAGCATACCTTGGAGATCATCCATGTGCAACTAACATCGGGCAAATCTGCAGTGCAAATTGTGGCCTACTACAGATCACCTTCCATGACCCAGGACCACCACTCCACCTTTCTGGAGACACTGGAAAACATGAAAGTCCTACCGAACACCCTCATATTGGGCGATTTCAATTACCCTACCATTAACTGGGAAAACTACTCGAGTACAAACTCCCAGGCCCAGCACTTCCTGAAATTCATCAACTCAAATTCCCCGGATCAGCTGGTAAACTCCCCTACCAGAGGTGAAAACATATTGGACCTGGTCATCACAAACATGGGAGACAGGTATTCCACACCAGAGATCAACCCGTCACTGGTTAGATCAGACCATAAACTAATCATTCTGGATATCCACACCCCACCACCACCCCAACTAAGGAAACCACAGTAAAAAACTTTTCTAAAGCAAACGTCACCTTACTTAAGACAGAGGCGGTAAGGTTCACAGCCCCCACGCTAAAGGATAATGCTGCCCAAGATGCAGAAACCTTTACAAATGCACTCTATGAGCACCTACAAGGATGCATGGATCGTGCCATCCCCAGCAAAACTAAGACTCGCTCCTCTAAGAGAAGGAAACCAGTCTGGTGGACCCCTGCCATAAACAGGCTATACAATAGAAGGAGGAAACTAATTCAGAAAAAAAGCAAATCCCAAGAAGGAAAGACATCCCTGATCAGTATCAGTAAGAAACTAAGGTCCCTTATAAAATCATCCAAGGCTAACTTTGAAAGAAAAATAGCCAAGGATTAGAAAGATAACCACAAAGCCTTCTTTAGCTATGTTAAGAATCTAAGTGGCAACTCGCAGATATGCACTGAACTAGTACAAAATAGCACAGAATATACTAAACCTACTGATATTGGCAATATCCTGGCAGATAGATTCAGTGCAAACTTCATCCCCCTCTCACCCCCAAAAGGGCCCACAACAATACTGGAAAAGTGTAATGTCCCGGAAATCACAGATGCACAGATGAAAATAGGCCTTTCAAAAGCCATAAACATAGCACCAATGGGGCCAGATGGTGTCCCAGGCTTCATCTTGCACAAACTATAGAACGTAACCCCCACCTAAACACACTATTCAACCTCAGCCTCTCCACAGGCTACGTGCCCATAGAATGGTGCACAGCAACGGTTATTCCACTCCACAAAGGAGGGGCCACAACTGACCCTGGTAACTATCGCCCCATAAGCCTGACTAGCCTGGTCTGCAAGGCTATGGAGTGCATCATCATGGAACTCATTAACAAAGACATTGGGAACCTCCAAACACTTGACCCGACCCAGTTCAGCTTTGTTAGGGGCAGATCATGCCTACTAAACCTGGTTGACTTCTTTGAGACAGTCACCAAGGCCATAGATGAGGGAAAGATTGTTCACACAGCCTACCTTGACCTCACCAAGGCTTTTGACACCATTCCCCACTCAGGTATTACAGAAAAACTCACCAGCTTAAACATAAACCCCTACATTACGAGATGGGTTGCCAACTGGCTTACAGACAGAACTCACACGGTAAGAATAGTGGGCTCCAAGTCTGATTCTAAACCAGTCACAAATGGTGTCCCGCAAGGCTCGGTCCTGGGACCCCTACTGTTCAGCATATACTTCTCAACACAGGAGGACTATAGCTAACCATGTTCGCCGATGACTGCAAACTGGGAGCCATAATTGACTCTCCGGATGACAAAGACATCCTCTAAAAGGGCCTTACTGAGACAGATAACTGGTGTCAAAGTCATGGCCTCAAGCTAAATGCCAAAAAATGCATAGTCATCCCATTTGGGAAAAACAAAACACCCACGAATTACCACATAGATGGCAGCCCCCTTAATACAGAAGAGGTAATAAAAGATCTGGGGACCTAGGTAGATAGTAATCTCTCCTTTGACAATCATATTGCCAAAGTAGTTAGGAAATCCTTCTATGTGGCCCATCTAATTACTAAAGGATTCACATCTAGAAATAAAGAGGTTATAGTGCCCCTCGACTCGTCACTCATCAGACCCATCATAGAGTACAATGCCCCATTTAGGTTATAACTCACAAGACACTTCCAACAGCTGGAGAGACCACAAAAGTACCTCACCAAGAGGATTACTGGCCTCAAACATATGTCCTATGCAGCCCAACTGAATAAACTCCGGATGTAGTCAGTGGCATATCGCTTACTCAGAGGTGATCTCTGCCTGACTTACAACTCCAAATTGATGGACATGCTCCACCTAAAGAAATCCAAGTCACTGCGAGCCATGCACTCTAGTGAGCTAAACCTTGCCACAACAATAAATAGAACATGCTGGAGGGATAGATTCCTGTCACAGAGACTCCCCATGCTTTGGAACAAAATTCCAAACTACATTAGGCAGAGACCCTCACTAGCACTCTTCAAGAGAAACCTTGACGAGTGGATTGGTAACAGAAAATACACCCCTGGGATCACTTCATTGGCTTTGCTTGACAGAGTATCACTTAATTAATCAATGGGGTGGCAATAGCCGACACACTCTGGCTAGGCTTATAAATGCCCTCGGGCAGATAGCCTAGTACCTACCTATGAACATATGAACTCTAGGTGGGAAAAAGGACTGAAAAGAAGCAGTTACTATAGCAAATAGTCAATAGCATCTGTAATTCTTTGAATAAAAACCCAAGCAATGAACAAACACCACACAAGTCAAACCTATTAAAAGAAAGTGAAGTAATGTATATAAATATACAATAGAAATCAGCACTGAAGAGGTACCGAAGGCAGACAAAAGGCTCTGGAATCCACAGCAACCAAAACTTTTATTGAAAAATAAATACAGCACTTTAAACGCTTTAACTTTATCACTGTGTTTTTTATCTCTGTAGCACTGACACTTCATCAGAACTGCTTCTGCACATAAAATCCCTCATTCTATTACAAACAAATTGGTAATAAAGTTAAAGCATTTAAAGTGCTGTATTTATTTTTCAATAAAAGTTTTGGTTGCTGTGGATTCTAGAGCCTTTTGTCTGCCTTCGGTACCTCTTCAGAGCTGATTTTTATTGTGAATTTGTTGGGAAAGTTTGTACTTTTGGCACTGCATTTTCATGTGGTTTCTTGGAATGTATATTAATTATTTTCATACAAAAACCATTCAACACAACACCCACTGCACATAGGGTTATCACATACAACCACATTCACCAGATAGAATAGCCAAAACTAAAAACAGCTTACTTGAAATTATGTATAGAAATTACATATAAATTAAGTTGATTAGTTAAACATGTTAAAAGTACTCAATTGTATTTATTACTGCTTGGTGTAACTCATTGTAAGCCTTTTAGTTTAAGCACCTGGGCTTCAGACCAGTTTTACATTAGGAAGGTTTGTGGTCTGCACTGTAGTGGCAGAACAGGTAGCTTACATCCTTCTAAGTTGGGAACTGCTGATTGAGGGCTCAGTGTCTGTTATTCTAAAAGTGTATTAATTCTGGTTTAAGCACTTGAGCTTGAGGCCAGTTATTTTACATTAAGAGGGTTCGTGTTCTGCACTCTTGTGGGAGGAGAGGCTGGACTCTGTCCTTCTGAGCTGGGAATTTCTGGTTAAAGCTTATAGTGCCTGCATATTTGAACTGCTTCTTACTGAAATTGGTACACCTCGTTTGCTGTAGCATAGACTAGATCCAGGCCTGCTGAATCTAGCTTTGTTTGTATAACTTGAGCACTAATCCAGACATTCTTGAAAGTATTCAGTTGTATTTATTACTGCTGGTAGTAACTTGATTAAAGTGTAGCTATCATTTCTAAGTCTTTTGGATTAAGCACTTGGGCTTCAGACCAGTTGTTTTACATTAGGAAGGTTTGTGGTCTGCACTGTAGTGGCAGAACAGGTAGCTTACATCCTTCTAAGTTGGGAACTGCTGATTGAGAGCTCAGTGTCTGTTATTCTAAAAGTGTATTAGTTCTGGTTTAAGCACTTGGGCTTCAGGCCAGTTATTTTACGTTAAGAAGGATTGCGGTCTGCACTCTTGTGGGAGGAGAGGCTGGACTCTGCCCTTCTGAGCAGGGAATTTCTGGTTAGAGACTTATAGTGCCTGCATATTCTAACTGTTTCTTACTGAAATTGGTACACCTTGTTTGCTGTAGCATAGACTAGATCCAGGCCTGCTGAATCTAGCTTTATTTGTATGTTTGTTGTTTGTTTATTTCCCTGAAACGCTAATTCCACCTAAAACGCGGCCTTTTAGCACTTCTGTGGATCCCTAGTGATATCTGCATTGCTTACTGTACTTATATCCTTGTTTCACTTGAAAGAAAGTTACTGTTTGTCATTTTTGCATTTAAGTTACCTGTAACACATTGCATTTAAGTTACCTGGCACTTGCTCAGTAAAGCAATTATATAAGTCAGCTCTAAAAAATTAAAAGCACTACACCCTCACAAACTCCCCTTGAGTATCTTGTTCCCCATTGGCCCTTTTTTTCAATTATAAAGGAATTCCCAATACTATTCTAGCATGTCCAAAGGTCAGTTGTCAATTTCCTCTCCGGTCCAGCTGGTGAATCTGGGAATCTTGAGGCAATGTTACAACTGCCTCATGTACACAGACAACCCTCTCCTCCTCCCAACAAATTCCAACACATGTGAGAGATGCAACCATATAGCCAAACTGGAGGCTAAGCTCTCTCAACTCAGTACTGGCGTAACCAGTCAGGAGGAGAAGGAAACCACACTCACTACAATTCCAGTCTCACATAGACCTACCACGACAACAAACCAAACACATAAACACACAAAACATACTCGGAGGCTCTAAATAAAAATCTGCCTAAGCAGCAGAGACCTCCAAAGCAGACACCCAAGCAACCGCTACCCCAAAACAAAACACGTGCAACACATAGCTCACAAAGCCAGTGTGCCGAACAGTCACAGCCCTTAAGGCTAAACAACACACCTGATACACTTGTAATAGGTGACTCTATCGTCAGGCACACTGACGTCCCGCTCACCAGGCTGAACAAGGAGAAGGTCACGGTGAGCTGCCTGTCGGGTGCTAGGATCCGCCACATAACACAAGCACTCAGGTCACTCCAAGGCAAGTACAAATATGACTCAGTCATTGTCCATGCTGGTGTGAATGACCTGAGACGTACCTCCCTGGACTACATGAAAAGAGACATAGAGGAGCTCTCTGAGCATGTAGCCCAGGCCGGTATGACCCTGACCTTGAGTAGCATCTTACCCTCACCAAGAATGATGCCACAATATGAAGACAAGATGATCAATTTCAACAACTGGCTTAAGTGTTGGTGTCATTCAAAGGGGATCCAATGCCTGTCAGCCTGGGATGACATGCTCGACAAGCCACGATGCTTCGCTAGGGACGGCTTGCACCTGTCACCCCTAGGCTTTCGGATATTGGCAAAGGCTCTTGCTACCCCATAGTGCCTTTTTTAGGCAAGGCTCAAAAGACAAACCCACCTCCATAGGTATCACAAGGGATAAGAAACTAAGAGTAATGCTACTCAACGCCAGAAGTCTAAACCTCAAGATGCACGCACTTGAAACTCTCCTTAGCATGGAGAACATCTATATCTGTGCAGTAACAGAAACCTGGTTCAAGGCTCCCGAGAGCACCCCAGCACTACCAGGTTATACCTCATACCATGCTTTTCGGCCCCAAAACTTGGACCGAACCACAAAAGGAGGGGGAGTATCAATATTCGTCAAAGATACCCACACCTCCAGGTTGGTGGCACAGCACGAAGCATCAGAGACTATCCATGTGCAACTAACTGTGGGTAATACTGCCTTCCAGTTTATAGCCTGCTACAGACCACCCTCCCAAACACAGGAACCCCACTTGGCCTTCCTGAGAATACTGGAAAATATGAAGGTCTCTCCAAACACCATTATATTGGGCGACTTCAACTACCCAAACATAGACTGGGAGCATTACTCTAGCTCCAACACCCTAGCCCAAAGGTTCCTAGAATTTATAAACTCAAATGCTATGGAACAACTTGTTACCACTCCCACAAGAGGGGAAAACATATTGGACCTGATCATCACCAACATGGGGACACTATGCTCCAGACCAGAAGTGTATCCCTCACTGGTAAGATCAGACCATAAACTAATCTCACTGGATATTCACATCCCGACCCCACCCCCTGCCCAGAAAACCACAGTGAAAAACTTCTCTAAAGCAAATATCACATGCCTCAAAACCGAGGCGAAATCCTTCAAAGCCCCCGGGCCTGTGGAAAATATGGCCCAGACCGCAGAATCCTTTATAAACGCATTCTATGAACACCTTCAGGAATGCATGGATCATGCAATCCCAAATAAAACCAAGACCCAATCCTCCAAAGGCAGACGTCCTGTCTGGTGGACCCCAGCCATAAACAAACTATACAATAGAAGGAGAAAGCTACTACATGATAGAGCAAAGTCCCAAAAAGGGAAGGCATCTCTGATCAGTATTAGCAAAAAACTACGGGCACTCATAAAATCGTCTAAGGCCAGCTTCGAGAGAAAAATTGCACAGGACACTAAGGATAATCACAAGGCTTTCTTTAGTTATGTTAGGAACCTGGATGGGAATTCCCAGATATGCTCAGAATTAGTCCAAAATGACAAAAAATACACCGAGCCCACAGACATTGCCAACATCCTAGCTGACAGGTTCAGTGCAAACTTCTCCCCCCTCTCCCCACCAAAAGGGCAGATATCTATCCCAACAAAGTGCTGCCCCCCTGACATCTCAGATGCTCAGGTAAGAGCTGCCCTCTCCAAAGCAAAAAACACAGCATCAGTGGGACCAGATGGTGTCCCGGGCTGCGTCCTACATGAACTCCAAGAAGAGCTAAACCCAAACATAAAACTACTGTTCAATCTTAGCCTTACTACAGGATATGTACCCAAAGAGTGGCGTACAGCAACAGTGGTCCCTCTCCACAAAGGTGGTGCCTCAACGGATCCCGGAAACTATCGCCCCATAAGCCTGACTAGCTTGGTCTGCAAAGCTATGGAAAGGATCATCATGGACCTCATAAATAAAGATATTGGGGACCTACAGACACTGGATCCTACCCAGTTTGGCTTTGTTAAGGGCAGATCCTGCCTCTTAAACATGGTTGATTTCTTTGAAACAGTCACCAAGGCCATTGACGAGGGGAAGGTGGTCCACACAGCCTACCTGGACCTCGCAAAAGCCTTCGATACAATACCCCACTTGGGCATTATAGATAAGCTCACCAGCTTAAATATAAACCCCTATGTCACTAGATGGGTTGAAAACTGGCTCAAGGACAGAACCCACATGGTTAGAATTGCTGGAGCCATGTCAGACTCCAAACCAGTTACAAGTGGCATCCCACAAGTCTCAGTCCTGGGACCTCTCTTGTTCGGTATATATTTCTCGGTGGTACAGGCCAACACGGAAGGACTGTGGCTGACCAAGTTCGCAGATGACTGCAAACTGGGCGCCATAATCATCTCTCCAGCCGACACAAGCATCCTCCAAAAGGGCCTCATAG
The DNA here is from genome assembly GCF_019279795.1 of Protopterus annectens. Classification (NCBI taxonomy): domain Eukaryota; kingdom Metazoa; phylum Chordata; order Ceratodontiformes; family Protopteridae; genus Protopterus; species Protopterus annectens. Next base: position 704,793,732 of record NC_056731.1, read on the forward strand.
AAACAGACAACTGGTGCCAGAGCCATGGCCTCAAGCTAAACGCCAAAAAGTGTATAGTCATCCCCTTTGGCAAAAACAAAGTGCCCACAAATTACCACATAGGTGGTAATCCATTAAGTACAGAAGAAGTCATTAGGGACCTGGAGACCCAAGTTGATAGCAATCTCTCATTTGACAACCACGTGGCCAAAGTGGTTAGAAAAACATTTTATATAGCCCACCTAATCATGAAGGGATTCTCATCTAGATCAGGGGAGGTCATCGTACCTCTTTACTCATCCCTCATCAGGCCCATAATTGAGTACATTGCCCCTTTTGGGATGTACCTTACCAGACACCTGCAGCAACTGGAAAGACCCCAAAAGTACCTCACCAAGAGGATCAAAGGGCTCAAACAGATGCCATATGCTGCCCGGTTAAAGAAACTCCAGCTCTACTCAGTGGCATACCGCCTGTGCAGAGGCGATCTGTGCCTGACGTATAAAGCCATGTCCAACTCGGAATTAATGGACATGCTGCACTTCAGAAAATCCAAATCCCATCGAGCTACGCGCTCGAGAGACTTGAACCTCAGCACTGAAATAAATAGGACATGCTGGAGGGACAGATTCATAACCCAGAGGCTCCCTTCACTCTGGAATAAATCCCAGTCCAGGTTAGGCAGAGTCCCACATTGACTCTCTTCAAGAGGAATCTTGATGAGTGGATGGGAGATCGTAGGTTTACCCCGGCTATCACTTCTGTGTCACTGTTAGACAGAGGCACAGTATACTAACCTCAAAAAAAGGCACAGCAAAATTAATTTAAAATGGGTGGCGAAAGCTAAACACACTCTGGCTAGGCTTATAAATGCCCTAGGGCAGATAGCCTAGTATGAACCTATGAACCTATGAACCTGTGTTAATATAACCCTCCCCCACATACATACTACTCTGTATGTTAGAAAAATGTTAGAAAATGATGTTTGAGAGGATTTAAATAAAATAACAGAGGGACATATAAGTAATAGTAATGTTAATATATATATATATATATATATATATATATATATATATATATATATATATATGTATATACACACACACTATCTCAGATACTGTCAATATACACTGCCCAGCACATGCACACTACTCTATGCTTGAAAATAATGTTAGAGAGAATTAAAATAAAATAATAAAGGGACTTATAAGTAATAGTAATAACATATATACACTATTTTAGATACTATAGAAAGTTCATTTTTATAAAGTATAAAATGTTTTGTTTGTTTTATCTTGTATTTGATGATAAACTGTAATAGATGACAAAATAGAATACCTGTGAGAAAGGTATTTAGGCAAAATAGAAAATGAGAACGTTACTTTTAATTTTTTACTATTTTTGTCCTTTGAAGACCAGATATTTCTTGCTGCTTATCTCTTTAAGCTGTCAAGAGTGCAATCTATATTTTCTGAATGATCAAACTTTTCTGAGAAAAGTTCACTGCATCTTCTAGAGCATTAAAAGTCTTATGACCTTCTGCTAAAACGATCCTAATTTTGCCTGGAAACTTTAGTTGAGCTTTAAATGTTTAGCTTCTTTTAAGTCTTTCATGAATAGAATACATGCTTTCCTTTTGGTCACAACAGATGCACTATAGTCATTGTCAAACCTGATAGTGTTGTTATTTATTTTTATCGGAATATTAGCCCAATCAAACTTCAGTGCCAGGTCCTTGTCTTGGCTGGACAGAAACTTTACAATAATATATCTGGGGACCAGAGACTTTTTCTAAAGAAGAACTCAGAAGAGATCTATGCGCTCTTTCAATGCCAAAGGAGAGATCTTCTGGTAGATTTAGAATTTCAGGCATCCAGTTAGTTAAAAACTGCAACATATTGTCTCCTTCCTTTTCTGCTATTCCATATATCCTAATATTATTTCTGCTAGATCTACTTTCTAGATCCTCTAGTTTTCCATAAGCGAAGTATTTTGTTTTAACAGGAATTCTGTGTGATTCTCACTCTGCCATTCTGCTATACAGGTCATTTAATGTGTCTTATTTTGCAAAGATCTAAACAGATTGCTCTATTATGATCTATTTTAACATTTCTGTTTGTTTCTTGGAATCTTCTGTTATATTGTCCATTTTGATCTCAAGTTTATCAATACAGAAAGCTACTGGATACTTCTCATTATAGACTGCATTTCCTTTTTCACCAAGTTGTCTTGAGAGTTCACATTTGAGTGTCTCATTCTGTCACAATAGTTAATTAGAATTCTGACAGGAAAAAGTCAAAGAAAAAACATAAAAACTTGATTTTTCTTTCAACTAGTTGTCCAAGTTTGTTTAAAAAAATCAACATGTATAAGAAAATAAGTTTTTGTTAAGTTTGTTGCAATAAAATCCTGTCGGAAAAAAATTAACAAAGCAGAGCTAAGACTTTGTGCTGTTAGCAGTTTACCATCTAAGCCTCACCTCCTAAGTTAAACGTTTCTGACAGTATTGACTGGATCCCTCTCCAGCTAGCCTGCGATATCCCGCAAAGAGCTACCCCACCCTTTTCCTGTTGTGGTTTAGAAGGCTGTCTCTGGCCTCCGCCCCTTATGGTAATCTGATTTCCAAAGTCCCTCCCTCCCCTCTTTCATTGCTATTGTCTGATGTATAAGCTATTTATGTACTCTTCCCACCCATTGTTTTCCACAGATCCATGATACAGAGTGTTCATCCAACAAACCAGTATTGCTCTTGAGTAAACTTTCTTTACTTCATAATGTCTCCTGCTCATTTTCCCAGAGCTCAGCAAAGCTTGGCATCCTAACCCATACCTCTCAAGTGTACCTCATTATGAGGAACGTACCTCATTTGGGGTATTAAAAACTTCATGTTCCTCAAAGTTCCTCAGTGTTCCACATTAAAAGATACTGTCACATATTCAGTGTTAGGAATTTTTTTAAGTGAAATTCATGGTAAATAGAAATGAATCATATTAATTCATTAAAATATCCTCTTTATAAGTAAAACCAGCATATTTTAATCATCCTATGGCCTTCCTAGCTGAAGTTGTTAGTAAGCCATTAGTATGTGTTCCAAATTTTGTCCATTTGTTCCACATTATGAGGGCTAGTGTTCCTCATTTTGGAGATGGAAGGTTGAGAGCTATGTCCTAACCTGTGTTCCACAAGTGTTTTACTTTTATCTGGCTAAGTACTTTTCATTGCTAAATCATACTTGCTTAAGTTATTTTAGTGATCGCTACTGTTTCCTGCTTTTGTTTGTGCATTTCACTATATTTTGTAATAAATAAATAAATAAATAAATAAATAAAACTCTTCCTCTCACTGTTACTGCTGTAAGACTGTTCGGAAATTGCCTTCAGCAAGGGATTTCCAGCTTGTTGTTTAAATGTTTTGTAGTAGCAATGCACTTGTGAGCATCTTCTACTCTATTTTTATATTAGCAGGACTGGGTTAATTCATTATGAGGCAGGAGGTGTTTGCTATGTTTATCTGAGTTGGGAAACACACAAAGTCTCTTAGTGTAGCTATTTTATTGGCCAGAGGGCTCATTAATTAGTTTTTGTGCTGCTATAAGGTTCATTTGTGCTGAAGTGCTCACTGCACATTGGCAGTCAGCGGTGTCCTGTAGAGTAGCAAACACCTAGAAAGCAAATTTTCCGTAAGGAATGGTCCATAAAAACTGAATCCTGTAAAGCAGAAAATATAGCACAAATACCTTGTGTGCTGACAAGCTTAGAGCAGTTAGTTGGGCATCAAGTGACGATACCTATAGATTTAATAGAATTCAGTATTGTGTAAACATTAAAGTTAGTAGACTTTAGCACTTGTTTAGCATAACCTATCCCAAATAAAGCACCCTTATAATTCTGCTCCAACAGAGCACCCTTCAAAGCTTTCTAACCCCAATGCATCACCTCCTTGTATTTCACAAGTCAAAAGACTGGACAACATGAATATGCAGCTTTCTAACTTCTGTGTAGCCAACTTGGTGGATATGGGCATCTTGAGACTATGCATCAATTGTCTCATGTTTACCAACAATCACTTAATTCTTAAAGAAATAGATACAGTATGTGAGAGGTGTACTTACATAATGACACTGAAGGCTAATCTCTTGCATGCAAGCTGACATCAGGGTTGTCAAAACCGCACACATAGTACTCATTTCACATTCCATGCAACACACATATTGACTAATGTATGCTGAGGCACTTAAATGCAATCTTCCTAAAGAAGAAAGATCACCTAGAACAATGACTGGCAATGCTATGCCTTAGCAAGCCCAAAGGCATCAGAAAAAAAAACACCTAACACCACACATACAGTCGCTCCCAATGGAGCCCCAAATACAAAGCAAGCAAACAAACGTCCTAGGACTCTCATCATAGGAGACTCCATTGTAAGACATACTGATGCCCTTCTAACCAGGCTGACCTAGGAGAAGATAATTTCTAGCTGTTTATCTGGAGCCAGGATCTGAAAAATCATACATGGACTCAAGTCATTACACCACAGGTACCAGTAGAATTCATCTACAGTCCATGTAGATGTAAATAACCTGAGAAATACCTCCCTGGACTATATGCAGAGACACATTACTGAGCAGTCAGACTATGTGTCTTGGGCTATTTTTTATTTATTTTGACATTTGTTGACTGGGTATGTCCAACTGAACTTGTGCCATTTTTCAGCAGAGGCCCAGAGAGAAATGCTCCACACAGAACAATTGTTAAAGTACAAGTAACATAAAGTACAGAAAACTTCAAATACATGACAGTCACCAAATACAGGAGTAACTAAAGATACATAAAACATCTCAAAGCAGAGTACACAGTAAATCAATCTGCAAGCAATTATATAAAGAGGTACAGGAGAAATATAGTAGTAACTACAGATACTTAACGAATCTCAAATACACTACAAAAATAAAACAATCTGCAAGTCCTGAAGAAAAGAAAATAGGAAATTAGTTACTACTAAGTATTGTGTCGAAGAGGCTGGTACAAGGAGGAAAAGAGTGCAGGAAATAGATTGAGTATTTGCCTATGGTACTGAGGAGGATGTAGTTACAGGTGGGCATGTGGGTTAGAAGAATCAGTGGAATTGAAATCATCCACTAATTTGCTTCATGTACATGGGGATGGGGTGAGAGTAATAGGCATGTGTAGTGAAGGAGGGGTGATAGAGTAAGAGCATTACGAAGAAAGAAGAGGGGATGTAATAGGGGAGACCACAACAGTGAATTATTATGAGTTTAATACTGAGCAGCATGTTATCACCACCATGGATGATACCACGATATACAACAGATGATTGATTTTAACAGCTGGCTCTCTGATGTCATTTTATTTGAGGCTTGAGAAGAGATGGTTAAAAGACACGTTGCTTTGCCAAGGATGATCTGCACCTGCTGCTTCTAGGCCTTTGAATACTGGTAAAACTTTTATCTACCACAGAGTGCCTTTTTTAGGCAATGCCAACTTGACAAACCTACTAAAATAGCAGTATCAGCTCAACTGAACTGCAAGGTATTACGGCTCGAAGGCAGGAGCCTAAATAAAAAACTATACTCCCTCCAAGCCCTCCTTACAATTGAGATAGGGTTGGGAGGGTGGCCTAATGGTTAAGGTGTTTGCCTTACAAACACAAGGTGCAGGGTTGGAATCTCACAAGGGATAACTGTCTAGGCTTAAAATGGCTCACAAGGGCAGTTAGCCTAGTACTAATCTATGAACCTATGAACCTATGAAAATATAGAGATGTGTGCAATTGCTGAGACATTGTTTAAAGCGGTAGAGAGTACCCTGGCAGTGCAAAATGTCAGTGTCTTTCACACTTTTTGACCAGTAATTGCACAGACAAGGGATACAGGAGGTGTCTAGATCTACATCACTAACAAGCATATCTCTAGGTTGGTCAGACAGCATGGTGCACTTGAGCTCCTCCAAATGAAGATTACCATAGACAAAAGCCTGTACCATATCCTAGCCAACTATAGGTCACCCTCCATGTCAAAAGAAGCTCGCAATGCATACTTGACCCTACTGGAGACACTTACCATCCATCTTAACACCCTACTCATGGGAGAATTTAACTCTCTATAGACTGGGAATCCTACATGGCCTCATATCAATAGGTAAAGAGATTCTTGGACTTTGTAAACATAAAAAGCCTTGACCACACAGTGAATAAACTCACAAGAGTACAATATACTGCACTTTGTACTCACAAATAAGGGAGAATGCTGCACACCCCCAATGTCTTGTCCTCCCCTAGTAAGGATGACCATAAAGCTGTCTCCATTGAAATCAAAATCAACTCGATAATCCCAGTAAAACCAGGAACAGTTAAGAACTATTCCAAGACAAACTACCTTTTTTAAATGGTTTGCCAAAATTCAATGTCCCTCCAAACCCTGGGGAACACAGCAGCCTATGCTAAACTGCTTACTGAAACTCATTAGTACCATATCAAAGGTTGTACATAGGTTGCTATGGTTTCACTTCATAATCTCAAATTACTGAAAGCTCAAAAATCAGTAACCAGAGACTATGAAGCTGAAAACCAGAACGCCGAAAGTGCATAAGAGCAAATTCAAATATCTCGAATCCACGTTTATGCATTTCCAGTACATCGCGTGTTGTGTTATGGTGCCTGAAATGGTGGGTAAGTGAGTGTTTTTGTGTGTTTTTGTATGTTGTGTGTGTGTGGGTAAGGGTAGGGAGGTGTAAGTGTGAGTGTGAGTGTTGGATTTGTTGGTGTTTGTGTATGTGTGATGTGTATTTGTGTGCGAGTGAGTGGAGGATGGTGTGGTGTGAGTTTTTTTTTTTATGTTATGTGCGACCTTGGAGTTGGTATATATAAGTAGGGGGGATGTGGGGGGTGCAGGGGGACTTGCCCCCCCTGCTTATATGTAGTGTAGGGTTGTGTGGTTTGCGTGCTATGGGTGGAATGGTGTGTATGTTAAGTGGTGTAGCTGTATGTATGTTCGTGATTGTGTGATTCAGGATTGTGGTTTCAGTGTTTTGAATGGTTCGACTTCATAGTCTCGGGTTAATGAATTTCAAGCTTTCAGTAATTCAAGATTATGAAGTGAAACCGCTGCTATACCTACCAGAAGTAAGCTCAGAACTAGTCCTAGAAAAAAACACCTTGGTGGCATCTCAAATTAAATAGGATGTACAAAAAAAGGAAAAATACTATGGCAAGAATCAGGAAGGGCAGTTCCCAAGAAGATAAAAACTCTCTCGTCAAGCTAACTAGGCAACTAAGATGGTTAATTAGGTAAAACAAAGTCAGCTGTGAGGTTAAGATAGCATCTCAGGTGAACAATAACTTTAAGGTCGTCTTCTTCAGCTATGTCAGAAATATCAAGGGCAGCACACAGTAATGAGCTGAACTGTTGGTTAATGGTGCTGCATTCTCTGAGCGTGGCAATATTGTGAACCTGTCAGTGGACATATGCAATTCCAACTTTACCTGATCTCACCTGCAGTTATCCCCTAAGAATTGTCCTCAGACATAACCCTTGCCGCTATGACTAGGGAGCATGTACTGGCTAAGCTAAGAACACAGTCTCAGTCAGCCCTGGTAACATTCAGGGACGCCTCCTGAACAATCTAAAATATGACTTATCAGGACCCTTGGAGTCAGTATTTAACTATAGCCTTAAAGTGGGGTTTGCTTCATGAGAATGGAGGACTGCACCTGTCATCTCTCCCTTCATAAGGGAGTATCTTCAACAGATCCTGGAAACAACAGATCCATAAGTCTGACTAGTCTTATTTGCAAAGACATGGAAAGAATTAACATAGAAATTACCAGAAAGAACAAAAGAAACCTCCAGACACTTGATCCATCCCAGTTTGGCTTTGTCAAAGGAAGGTCATGCTGACTTCTTTGAAAAGATGATTAAGGCAATGAAAGAGAGGAAAGTGGTGCATACTGCATCCATAGATCTGACTGAAAATTAGATGTAATACCCCACGAGCATTTTCAACAAACTTACAGAACTGGGCATACACCCCTTTATAATTGACTGGATAGCTAACTGGCTCACAGATAGGACCCAGGAGGTTAGGACTGATGAGCCAATTCTTTGCCTCCTGCTTCTCAGAGGTCAAATTCAATGTCAAAGGCCTCTGGAGGCTTACGAGCATGGCTGACCAAGTTTGCAGATGATTCAAACTGGGAGTAATTACTGAATCCCCCCTAGGTGTGAACACCCTTCAAGAAGGGCTAACCCAGACAAATGCCTGGTGCCTAATCCATGGCTTAAAACTCAATACAAAGAAATGCATTATAGTACTGTTTGGGGAACTGGCCACCCCAGATAACTACGTCATCAATAAAACGACAAAACACCCCTAATGAGGGAACTCATGTAGATAGTAAGCTAGCCGTTGATTAACATGTGTTGAAGGTAGTAAGATAATTGTTCTATGTTGCTGAACTAATAAGTAAGGGTATAGCATTTAGGAGGTCATAGCACCCTTGTACTCAGCTCTCATCAGACCCATAATAGAATAAAACACTGCCTTTTGTATGTACCTGACCAGACACATGCAGCAACCAGAATGTCCACAAAGGTTCCTTATAAAAAGGAATACAGGGAGTAAAATCCCTGCATCTTTACTAGCTATGATACACACTTCTGACAGGTGATCTTTGCCTGGCACACAAGGCATCTTGGAACTGGTTTTGATGAAGCTTTTGCATGTCTAGAAAATAAACAGCATCAGAACTACTAAATGAAAAAAAAATTGCTTGCATCATAAATAGGACATGTTGGAGAGACAGATATGTTTTTTAGAGAATTCCCATTCTCTGGAAGAGACTCCCCATCCATGTGAAGCAGAGTTCCTCCCTAACTCTATTTAAGCACAACTTTGACCAATGGATGGGTAATTGGAAATTCACTCCTGGTTTTGTGCCTATGTCTCTGCTGGACAGAGGAAGTCAAACCCCCCCCCCCCCCCGTATCAATCAAATTTGTTGTTCACATTTGTGTTTTGTAGATAGGCTTATAAGGACCCTAGTGGTGTTAGCCTAGTATGCACCTATGAACCTGTGAACTACAGGAGGTTTAAGGTATTACTCAGTGAAGTCTCTGGCTTGCCTGAGTTTTTCATGCAGTTTTACTGAATGACTTGTCTATGTATCCTTTTAATTCATTGTGTGTGTGTGTGTGTGTGTGTGTGTGTGTGTGTGTGTGTGTGTGTGTGTGTGTGTGTGTGTGTGTGTGTGTGTGTGTGTGTGTGTGTGCATGTTCATAGCCATGCATTTTGATGAATATTCTGCTTCTTTGAAAGCAGGTACGTATTCATTTATGTATGCAGAGTATCACCTGAAGTGGAACATGCTAATGAATCTGAAATCCAAACAAGGCTTATGTCTCGATACAAAGGTGTGGCCCTTCTCTAATTGCCATTTTATATGTGATGTCATACCACTGTATTCATTTTAACAATCTTTTTTCAATACACTGACACTCAGTATGCTTCTTAGGCAAATGTATTCTTTGTTGTTCAATATGGTCTTTCCTTTCATTCATATAGTATCACATGCTATACCCAACTTGCATTATTCCATATTTTCGATTGTGCCGTACCTGCACTGATAGTCTATCATGGATATTTTTTTTCCTAAAGTTGGTCAAATTGTTGATAAGGTCCAGCAATATGAAACTCCATTATGGAGAAATGGTCTCATGTCCATCTTTGTTTTCTTTATTTTCTAAGAACAAAATATCTCATGTAATATTCACAGTTCCATTGTTCCTGACTTTGACTCTACCCGTATCTGCATGGCTCATATGTGCACCATAAAAGTCATGTGCTCTCTATCTGTATCTCTCCTGATTCCTCTGCAATTACTTGTTGGAGCCACTCTTAGAAGATATGCCTCTGTGACATTCTACAATCTCATTCGATGCACTAGCTGGTGCTTTAAATAACACATTTACATGTACATTACCTATGCATCTTTTTGGCTCACATAAAAGTCAAACAGATCTTCTGCAATTAGAAAGCATATTTGTCAAATGAAGTTTAAATGAAAGTGTAGTTTGTTTTTTCTGTCATATTTTCTCCAAGACCATCCATACATCCTTTATAAATTCTGTATGTTTTTCAGTTTAGTTTATTGATGCAATATTATACTGAATCATTACATTTCTTATGACACCCCCAGCTCCTCACCTACTCTATATGCTTTATGCAGGTATAAACACGATGCTTCAGAAATACTTTACCCAGTCACAGATATAGTGTGTTACCTACTTCTGAATCCTGCTACCTTTTATCTTGTATGAGGCCACTATCTTGTATTATCTTGCATGAGGCTATTCACCTTAAATTTAGCTATGTGAAAACTTGATGACAGTAAATGAGTCATTCCAAAATGGCAGAAAAGATCATAAGTGCAGTATATTAGAACCCTTGTGAGTTATGCATACTTTGGTGTCCCACTCATTAAGTTCTATAACACTTCTGAATGCTATATGGAAGGATAATGTAAGAGGTGTATGCAAAAGTACTGTTAATTGATTCATATGTATAATAATATTTATGCCTTGTTTTTAAGTATTTCACATCCTGTATGCAATGTACCTTAATGATGTTTTACATGACCAACACTGTATAAGATATGTTCACATAATGTTAGCGTACTATGGTTTACCTTTAAAATGTTGAAAAAGATATGTTCGAGTGTTCACTTACCCGAACCAAAATACCAAAAACAACACTTTGCACACACTTACATGTGTCACTTTAAGAAAGTCAGCACTCAGGAATGATGACCTTCACCAAAACTACCTGCACTTCCGGATTTCTCCTATGGATGTTTTGCAGGGGGGCTTGCCCCCCTGCACCCACCATGTGTCAGGCTGCACCACACCCCCTGCTACTTATATATACAAACTCCAAGACTGCACTACAGTGAGGGAAGGGCACATTTCCCAATCTCCACTATAGTGCAATCTCCACTCAAAAGGTCGAATTCACAACAGCGAATGATACCGTGCATTCACTGTTGTGAATTCAACATTTTTTTTTCGCCAAAACGTAACTTTGAAAAGTTACTTTTGCACATGTTGCGTCGCACAGATGACCAACAACATTTTAAAGGTAAACTGTTTGCTATATACCTTGTATAATGTATGAAAACTCCCTTTTAACAGTGACAAAAGCAATATATTACTAACAGCGCCCTATAAAGAATCATTAAGTCATATCTAACAAGACTAAAATATTGCAGATAAAACATTTAAAACTCAAAAGAATGCAAGATCAGAAAGCAGCAATGTAAAATATTGCATAAAACTCATTAAACATTTTTTTTCAGGACTGCCATCCTGTATCCTCCAATTTGGGAACATCTGCCTCATATCTCCTAACTGTCCCTGATTTCCAGGGACATCCATGAATTAGGCACCCATTTTAACCCTCTCCCTCCCATTCTCTTCTAAACCTGATGACGTATGGAGAAAGGTTGGTGAATTATTCTTAGTAAGCATGACAATAATTAATAAATGACAACCTATTTTACTTCAGAAAAAATATATATTACCTCACATTCCCTTATTCTGTCCATATTTCAAGTTAATAGTATTAATATTTTAAAAGTGTCCTGATTGTCCCTGATTATTTCTGGAGTTATCCCTGATTCTGGTGAGATTTGTCACATTTTCGTTGAGAGCTATGATCTGCCCCAACCCACTAGTCTTTAAATATACAAAGTCCATGGTTCTACAAACTCAGAGAAAAGGGGAAAGTAAGATAAAAAAAGTCTATCTATCTATCTATCTATCTATCTATCTATCTATCTATCTATCTATCTACCTATCTATAAATCTTTGTTTCCTCTACTCTAGGTTGCCTGACCTCAAAGGAAAAAAAAAGAGTATGAAACAAAGCATTAGCTCATGCACAGAGGCATCAGCACTGCAAGACGCCACTTAAAGATATGTGACAATTGTAATGGTAATAAACATTACACACATATTCACAATGTCCCCTATTTAAAGCTGCCTATTTCAATATCATGGTGACTTTTCTAGATACGTGACAGGCCTTTTGTATCAGGGCTAATCTTGTTTATACGTCTAGAGGTTCTTGATGCTATCAGTAAGGATACATTGTGTTTTTTGCAGCTCGAAGTTTCTTTCTCTTCTAAATGTTGAGTTCATATGAATGTTTTAATATAAAATTAATTGAATCTGTTGTGGTTCCAGTTTATTAAGGAACAGCCTATCAGATCTATCCACTTTATCTTGTTGTGGTGTAACCTTGGATACAGTTTATGCTGAGATGAGGAAAGCCTGTTCATTTGGTTGGTTGGGGAAAAAATCACTAAAAAATGTTGTCATTGCATTGAATCAGTCCATCGAGTTGCCTTTCAATGAGTAGAATTCCAGTGACTTCTCATGAATCCCTTAATATTTGATTCATAACATTGTCTTACAAAATAAACGCTACTTGATTATGTAAATATTGCTGAGTATAACCATGATTTGATACTTCTCACATCCAGCTTTTCTGCTTATTAAACACAATCTTGCATAATGGCTGGATCTCTAATCTTGTCCTTGGATGCAGGTGTACCTTTTTTCATTTGATGATGTCAAATTATTGTCTGAAAGTTCTGCATTAGAAATACTGTAAAGGAAAACCATTGGGTAGATCTCATATTTTATTAATGAAACGTAGAATTTTAGTTCTTCTGCTGAAGACCTCTTAAATGATTGTGCAATGCACAAATGAAGCAATACCACTTAGATCAAATCCTAGATCATCCTGTGATAGAATGTAGAGAATGCTTTGTTTCATAGAGAACATCCTAACAATGTATTAACTGTGAATGAATAACAGGCATGGAAAACTAGGAATGAGCAATATTTTATATTCAAATAGCTCTTATGTTTGATGTTTGACAAACAGCAGCTCCCCCTTTGCTATTCAATCATTTGACAGAATTCTGAATCATTAAGGTTTGAAAAATTTTTAGGTAAATATATTTACCCATATCAGCCTATTGCCATCATGACTGTATGTACACGTGCACATGTATGAGGGTGGGGTGAGATTTGTGTATAGCATTGAGGAAAAAAATTTACACATTTCTCCCATTACTTTTTCTTGTTGAAAGCTAGCTGAAGACAGAATCTACTTTCCATGTATTGATAGCAAAAGTAATGTTACTAGAAATGAAAAGAATTATGGATTTTCAAGCTGCAACCATAAGCAGATGTCTCCTAAGCTTCACTTACAAATAATTGCCCCCTTTTTAGATCTGAGTAACCTAAAAATGAGGAAATGAGTGGGAGATAAATTAGGAGCCCACACACTTCCACAATTGTAGGCTTCATTTAAAGCCTGTTGTTAGTCGGTCTACTGAAAACACTTCAAAAGCCATCCCCACCAGGATGCTAACTCAGACATTCTGAGGACCATTTCCTTTAAATCACTCAGTCATGCTCTTTAAATATGTAACATTTTAGGCACTCTGGCTACAGAGGTACTTTATTTATATCCTAAGAGGATGTACCTTATGTTGAACATATGCCCACAGAGGAAACAGTTTGCAGAACAGTGATAAATAATGCCCTTTTCCAACCACACAAAAGAAGTTTAAAATAAGTAAAAGTATTTCTATTGAAACAATCTCCTGGTTAGCATATGGAAAACACCTGCTTTACCCATTAGACCAAAATGATGCAATCACTTAGTGCATGTCGAAACTGAAATTAATATTATTTTAGCCCCTTTAGCAATGACCACTTTCCAAAGGTCTAGACTCTTATTTGTGACTATTGTGACTATTTTTGCTTCCTGTATGTGAAGCAATGTATATACAAAATTATTTAGCACAGTCTAATGAAATTTTCTGGAAAATGATACTGAGATGTACAACAATAGCATATCTTTAGAATGTGTTCCTTAATTTAGAGACTAAGGAATGCATTTGTCTATAACTAAACTAAACACTTCATATATATATATATATACGCTCTGCCACATTTAAAATATTGAAAATATTACTTCTGTAATGATAAGCATTTTGTTTTAAGGTTTGATGTTAAAACATCAAAATATACTTATATTTTGATCTCTTGCCTATTTCACACTCCAAATAAAACTGATATGCACTATATTTTAATCTAAATGTTTAATAAATGCCGTCTGTCAGTTTGTAATGAATATTTTAACCATGATTTGGTATTGCCTGTAAGAGGCTATATCTATCTATCAGTGTAAGATTTTCTTTCAAACTTATTAGACTTGGACTTGGATTGTCAGTTATATAGTGCACATAACATACGCTGTCAGTTTTAAAGGAAAGGAAATGGCTGCATCTTGATTATGCGTATCTTATTTTTCATTTGTTACAATTCTGTTTTCACTTCACCACTTAAAAATGTCAAAACTTAACATTTCAGGGAAATAAATGTTATTATTTTTATTTTTGCTGTCATAACACAGATGGCACAGTATTTAGAAATGCTGCCTCACAGTACTTGGCTTTTTAGTTTGGTTCTCATCCGGACAGTCCTCTCTGTGGAACATGCATATTATCCCTGCCCTTGTGTGAGCTTCGTCTACGTTCTGTGGTTTCCTGCCACAGGTCAATTGATTTTGCATATTGATTGTCGGTATTGGTATCACAGGTGAATGATGGTGTGTGCATATCCTGCGATCAACTGACACAGTGTTTTCGATACATTTCTCAGTCTTGTGCCTACTGAATGCCAGGACATGCTCCAGATTCCCCATAACTCTCAAATGGATTAACTGAATAACTGGACATTGAATGAAAAGATGAATGCTGTAACAAAAGCAACAGATATTATTCTAATATACTGCCAGCAAGAATATCTCATTTGCCACGTGTCATGTGGAAATTAACAACATGAGCTGCCCAGTGGCTGATTGGGCCACTAGTGGTCATTGACAATATGGTGCTAGGTATCTGAAACAATTTCACATTTCCACTATTTTTAGGAGGCATACCCAAACAGAGACTATACCTACACTTTGATTTTCAGTACAGTGATATGCACACCTCTGTTTTTATAATTCTTTGATTCTATAGGAGTCTATAAGGATGGAGTGAGGATGCTAGCATACTGATAGTGCCAGAAAATGGTGCTTTATGAAAAAAGCAAGCAAAAGTGCTCATTCTAATCACCTAATCAAAACCAGTACATTTGAACATATACTATATTACAGTTAAAACATATAGTTCAGTTATAAAAATATATGTGAATCGTGTGTGTGTGTGTGTGTGTGTGTGTGTGTGTGTGTGTGTGTATGTGTTTGTATGTTTAAGCAGTATATCAAATGTTGTGAGACATTTCTTTGCATTTTTGTGAGGGATTTATACTCATATATTCAGTAACACTCTACATATAGCCTATGCCTCCAGGTAGAAGAAATTATAAGAATTGCTGTGTTGAAGCTTATAGTCCATTTTTTCCTTTTGTCAGTAAAGGATTTTTATCGAACTATTTACTGTAAAGCAAAACATCATATGCATGGATTTTTTTCTGTTTGTTATGCCAGTTCATTACTTGTACATTCTGATTATTTCTGCACTTCCCACTCTGAAAAGAAGTTACAACCCCATCCTTTATATTTTTATTTATTTATGTATTTATTTACATATATTCTTCATTTGTTAACTAGAAATGTGAACCATTGCATAGCCCCTATTTATCCACAAATGAGTCACATGAACAATCTTAAATAACATAATTTTCATATATAGATCATATAGATGGATGGATAACTAGCTAGCTAGATAGACAGATACATAGATAGATAGATAGATACATAGATAGACAGATAGATAGATAGATAGATAGATAGATAGATAGATAGATAGATAGATAGATAGATAGATATATATCTGTGTTTCAATGACAAAACTTTCACTGAAACTCAAATATATGAAGGAAAAAAAAATTAAACTGCTAAGTCATCACTAAAAGAAAAAAATATAAGTCGGCCAAGCTAGAATCTTGACTGTGTAATATCTTAAACCTTCTGTAATGGAAACCTATGGGATATATCCAAGAGACTCCATAAGGAATGTACCCATAAAGACTTAAAAGGTAAAAAGCCATGGGCATTCAAAATCCATGTAGGTAAAACACCGGTGTGTGCTGTGCACAAAAATGCTTGTGTTTGTGTATGGAATTGTGTACCCGTGTGTGTCTGCGTGTGGGCAAGTGGGAGGGGCCTGTGCCAATGTGATTCATGGGCCATCGGCGGTAAGTACCACAGCAAAATGCTTGTTAGCAATTATGATAATCCCTAATCAGTTCTGAAACATGCAATTAGTGAATAATGAGGCCCCAGATTTAATAAATTCCATGCAGTTTCTGTGCAAAGCGTACACGGAATGCATTCACATATGTGATACTGTGCATTGCATGGCATTGTGCAATCTTGCACCATGAATATAAATGATGTGCGGCACACATAGGGAGGGTTTCACAGCCCATCCCAGTGTTACTAGCTGCAAAACCTCTGTAGTGAATGTTGATCATTCCAGGGCAAAGGCCAAGCACGCATTTTCTGCAAGATATGAAGTATGGCACAGAAATGCATATGTCATGATATACTGATTGCAATCTTCAGTGATTTCACAATAAACCACACATTTTACAAGGAAAACGCCAAATATATGATGCAGATATCTGGACATTCTGCAAAACTATGGACAATCTGCCTTTTGTATTTTAATTAACTTATTTTATCATTTTTTCCCTTTTTTATTTTTAAATTGCCACTGTTTGCACGGCATGCCACTTGACATAAATATGTTTATCTGTGTTTACCTGGTTTCTGCATAGCACATCGATGTACAAACTGGAGAAATGATCCACCCAGGTTGTAGATAGGACCCAGACAGCCACACATATATGAACTGGATGCATTCAATTAATATTGTGCATCTTGCAACCATGGTAAGCAGTGTTGCGCTATGGTTAACAGCGAGAACCTTACAATAACTACTAGGATAGCAGATAGCATTGCGTTCCACTAAAAAATCCTTCTTAAATATATCCAAATCTAACAGTGCAGCTGGAGTTTCACTTCAATCAAACTGCATAGCCAACACTTTGAATTCTCTGCCATTGAATATCAGAACTACTAACACTTCCAACTTTAAAAAACTTCCCAAATCACAGCTTTCTAAATCCTGGACCTACTCTTGCACCAACCCTGGTTAGGAAATTGATGTCTTAAGGCAGCTATAAAAACACAACCAGTTATTTTTGTATTTGAATAGTATACCCTACTAAGCATATGTATACTTAACTTGCTTGTTTGTTTTTGCCTTCAATAACAGCACTGCTATTCTTTGTATTCCCACCCAGACTATATGATTGTATTAGTGAAATGTATAACATGTATTTTTCATTTTGTGGTTGTATCTGAGATTGAATCAACATTTGTATCTGTACATTGTATATGCATTTTACTATTATTTATAAATGTGAATCTTTTCTGTGGATCTGAAAAAGGACATTTTGTCCAGTTGGACTTTCCCGGTTAACAAATGTGAAATAAAATAAAATAAAATAAAACAAACACACAAATAAATAAATAAATATCCATCTCAGTAATCCTATGGCAGCAGGTGTTAAGTGCAGGGGTGGAGTGCAGATTGTTTGGGGTTCTACAGGGTGTGCAAGTTTTATTTTACTGTTGTAAGAGTGCTGATTATAGCAATAAAGTGCAAGATACACAACTGTTTTTTCAATCTTCTTGCTGTAATAGCTGCAGATGTAGGAGAACAGTATATATGATAAATTTGACTAGCCCGTTTACACAAGTGCCTGTAAAAACAAAAAAAAATAACAAAATTAACAAAAAAAAAAAACAAAAATGAAAATAATAAACACACAAAAAAGAGAGAAAATGATTGGGGTGAGAGAAAAAAGAGGGGACATTAGTAACTTCATATGTGACATACAAAGTATTGATACAATTATTTGACTCTATTCTATTAGCTTTACTTTTAACACTACAAACTCCTAAAAAAGACCTTTGTTTACTGTTCAGACTACCCAGCTTCTAACAGTTGCACAATATGCTACATACTGCAGTTAACAATCCTTGATGTGTGCATACATTGCACACGTGCATGGTCCAAATATACTGATTACAGTTTACAGCAAGCCAGTGGTGACACTGCTTTTTAGTTGTGATGTTACACTGCAACATTAATGAAACCTGAACATATTTAATATATTATACATATTTAATATATTTGGGAAGTGTAGATTTTGAAGGCATAACCTATGACTACTTTCTAATAATGAACTGTTGTTTTGCTCTCCAGAGTAATGCCTGCACACTTCCCTATTACAGTTAAGAAATGAATGCTCATTTTTATACAACTGTATAAGTAACAAATAAATGTGTTGCAACTATTAATGCTAAAATAACCCACTGCTGGAATGCATATATACCACATGCATCTTGCATCCGTGACAATCTAGTGGCATGGGTTTGCACATTCATTTCCCAGTCTGTGATGGCCGTGGAAGATGCAGAAGACAACAGAATACCAGTAAGCATACCAATACAGACTTTATGCAGCTTTTAACTCTGACAAGTACTGTCTGTAAGTGATACTTACACCTCTGTGGGGTGCTCCCAGTCCAACATTCCTCGATCTAGTGCTCCCTGTCCTACATTCCTTGATCTAAAAGTTGAGGGTACCCCTCTTCCTCATCTTGAGGTCTCTGTAGTGGTTCCTACATTGTTCACCAGTGTGGGAAATACTGATAACACTGACCAAAGCCCAGGCCAAACTATTCCATGCCTCTGTCTTGTACTCTGAGTCACAATAATCCCTCTGCAACAGTCTGGGTTCATGTTCATTCACCAGGAGTGCAACAAATACTTTGGACTTCTGCACACTCCATCTTTGAGCATTGAATCACAAAAACTGTCGAGGAATTACAGCCATGCCTATCGCAGATAGAGACCACTGTAGAATAATGTTTTCCCACCAATTGCAGATATTGCTCTTACTGGTAGTGTACACTTTCTGGATTTGCAATATTTGAAAGTGTTGTGCAGTGCTTACCATCGCACAAACATTTTGCGCGAGAGTGTCCACTGCCAGGAAATGTGTTTGCATGATGGTCAATAATATTAACTGAATGCATTTGGTGTATATGTGTGATTGTCTGGGTCCTGTCCACTATGTGGGTGGCTCATTTGTGTGCTTTGTGCACTGCTGCTCAACATGCAAATGAAATGTGCATAGCCAAAGCAGTTTGTGCTAAGCGGCACATAGTGCAAATAGTAAAAACGAAACAGAAACAAATAAATAAAAGGTATAAAATTTGAAAATTAGTTGAAATGCGGAAAATCAAATTATGACATACACAGTATAAACTGTTATTACACATGAGATATGACTACAACTCTCAATGGAATGCACTGTCAAAAAAACAGAAGGGAGTAATTATCTATCTTTGCCCCATAAAAACCTTTGCAGGAAATACATGATGTAATTCCTCACACAACCAAGTTCAACTGAATGTTCATTGATATCAAGATGTGACCTGATATTTGTAAACATATTCTATGTAATATATTTGGATGTAGTGCACTTACTGATCACATAACCTGCTATGATTATTTCTTGCCAATATACAGCTGTCTTACCTTTCTGTGATTCTTGGTCATTCATCAGTCATCTGACCAGTCAGTACTCAGAGACATGCAGTGTGTAAGCCAGGCTATATCATTTAACTTAAAATGTCTGAAGATATTTACTAAGGGAAATATAATATACAGTTGCCATCACATTAATGGAAGGTTGAATATCACAAACAAGCATAGACTGCTGTTTTGGGGTTGGAGAGCAAAGGTGGGTTCCTGTCACAGAACATGCAAGGATCTAATGTTCTTTCAGGGGGGGGGCAAGCTGAGCTACTGTTATGGCACAAACATGGCTATATGGTTCATGTTACTATCCTTGTTTTGCATCCTGAAGGTTTGATCTTGTGAGGGTGATGGATCTGGAGACTGCTACATGGCTCATTACTTTCAAACTTCTCAGTTATGATTTCCAATTTTAAATGTATGTTGCTAAACTGAGGACATGCAGTGATCATTGTTACATTGAGGAGATATCAACATGTGAATCTATGAAGCCTGAGGCCTACTACTTGCTAATGGACACATACAAGTCAAATAAGTCTCTACTGTCACATGTGACAATTTCTGTACAAATCTCCCACCTTGTAGTTGCTTACTATACCAAGTGATGAAATACAAGGACATGTCATAATATTATTATACAATACAGTACATGTTCAAGACTTACCTTGTAAATGCAGCAGTTGACACTAACGTTCAGGGATGACTATGATGCAAGCAATACACAGCCGATACATGGGGAGGTAAAGCTTGTTTCTCTGAGGTGAGGCCAGCAGAGGTTGAGGTGAGGCCAGCAGAGGTTGTAGGGTTCCTGTATTGTGTCCCTGTCTACCCTGAAGCACTCTACAATATCAAATCCAGCTGAGTACTCTTTACTAATGAAAGGGTTAAATTTTATACCCACTAGTAAAATGGTCATTAGTAATTGTTTAGTGGAACTGAGACTGTTTACACGGAATGTAGCCTTGAAATTAATGTTTAATAATTAGTTGAATGCTCCAGAAATGGTGTTCAGGAAACCCAGTACATTTATGCCTAGTCTACAGAACAGCAATGAGGTCTTTTTACAAGTCTGTGAAAAAGAGATATATGACAAGTTAGACTTTGGCCCTAGGATGTTTTATTCTGGTAATCGTTCTAAAATGGAACAAGCAGCACTTACTGATTTAAAATCTAATAGAGACATGATTATCCGTCCAGTGGACAAGGGCAGGCAAGTGGTGGTGTTGGACTCTGTTTATTCTTATGTAACAATGTCTGAAATGTTATCTGATGCTACACTTTACAGTATTATAAATATTGATGTTGTACCCCCAGATACAAGCAGGTATTTTGAACACTTTAAGTGAGAGTTTATGTATGGGTTTAATAACACAGACCTTATATGAGTATTTCAAGGATGAGCAACCATTAGTACCCCAGCTACATGGTTTACCCAAAATACACAAAAATCTGGTCCAGCCTAGCTTTAGACCGATTTTAGCTGGGGGTGGTTGGCTCACTGAGCCAATTTCAATTTTCCTAGATTCACAACTAAGAAAGGTGTTGGATGATTTCCCTGTGGTTTTGAAAGATACAGAGCACTTTTTGCAAGGTTTATATGATGTTACAACCAATACAGATGTGACTATGATTGATTTTCTAGTAACTCTAGATATAATGTCTTTATTCACCTGTATCCCAAACCAAGAGGGGATTGCTATGGTAAAGGCGGGTCTTCTTAGATCTAATAAGTTCTCCCCCAGCTATGCTGATTTTTTTGTGTATGTTACTTGAACTGGTTCTTGAAAATAACATTTTTCTTTTTAATAATCAAGGTTATTGGCAGGTATCTGGAGTGGCAATGGATACCAGTTGCGCTAATTCTTATGCCAGCCTTGTTATAGTTGAGTGGAACAGCACCATATTATAGGCAAATACCGTGATAGTGTATGTTTTTATCGTCAGTTTGTAGACAACCTTTTTATTGGTTGGCACGGTAGTGAAGATATGTTACAGGAATTTTTTCAAACAATTAATGGTGGTAATGGTTTTCTTCAGTTCACTATGGGTTATTCTCCACAGACTATTAACTACCTGGATGTCAGTATTTAGAAAATGGTCGACTTCTGTACTAAACTGCACAGGAAGGAGTGTTATGTTCCATCCTTCCTTCACAGAGATAGTATGCACCCCCAGCATGTATTTTCTAATATCTTGACAGGCCAGGCTATGCGAGTGTCCCACCTATCCTGTGATGAGGTAGACTTTTCTTTAGAAATGGATTATTTGATAGCAGTCTTTTAATCAAGGGGTTACAAACAGAATGAGATATATAAGGCTCAATGTAAGGTGTTAAATGAATGGGGTGGTCGGGCGAAACCCTATTATTCAGATAGCGGGATTTACCCATGTAAACCAGATACTGAGCCTTCAGTAATTCCTATGGTGTTGTCCTATACTCAGAATGTTGAAGTAGTACAGGGCATTTTGGTGAATAATTGGTCTATTTTGCAGGCTGATTAACGGACCTCAGCCCTGATTGGACCCCAACCCAAATTTGTCTTTAAAAACAAAATGAATCTGAAGCAACACTTGTGCTACCCTAAAAGGTGCAATAATGATGCAACATGGGGAGGTACCCTTAAATGTGGTACTTGGGCTTATTCTGACAACATAGATGAATCTAGATTTTTTAAGCACCCGGGGATGGGTAGACTGTGGCAGGTGAGAGCCACTGCTGATTGCAAAACTAAGCACCTGGTTTATGTAGCACATTGTGCCATCTGCTTCCGATTCTACATTGTAAATACTAATCGTAGGTTGAGGGAGAGGGTAAGAGATCATCTCTGCTGCACTAAGAAAGGTTTTGACTTCAGTGCATTAGCCAAACATACGATCCAGAAAGGCAGTAATCACACCTTCCTTTTTCAAGTTCTGCATGTTGTGGAAACTAGTCTGAGATTAGGGGACATCACTAATAAACCTGAACGTATTGAGTTACAGTGGATTCTATGGTTGGGCTCAAACAGAGGGTACGGGCTTAACGATAATGTGCCATTAAAACCTGTATTAAAAGCTAAGAAACTGAAGTAATGGAATTGAGGACATCAAATGTTGTTTCTTTTTAAATTATGTGATCCAGTTAACTAACTAAATGGGTTAGATAAGGAATTATGTCCTACTGGTTAATGAATGTAGAAACTTTGTATTTAAGCATATATTATTTTACTTTTGTTTGTCTGAAGAAGCAGTGGGTCTCACTGTGAAAGCGCTCACCTTTTACCAATAAAATTGTATAGTTTTAGTTTTGTTGTTTTATTGAATTTGATCTACGTTTGCCTTCTGTATGGAATGTTCTGGTTTGACTACACTACGTGGTTTTGCTCATGTTTACCTGCATTTTTCTTGGAATATCACAATGTACATGACATGGACAAGTTAAATGTGGGCTGAAAACATTTCTCTGTCTCAGCCTTGGCCTATTTGCAGCAGCAGCAGTATTGCCTGCATCCTGTCACACATAGAAATGGAGTTAGCAGCAGCAGCTCCTAACATTCTGTCTGTGAAGGATTTCTTTGTCTGTACTCAACTACTTTTGAAATCCTCAGAATAAAACAGCATGGAGTCTACATGGCTGCTTTATAACTTTGTTAACAGCTCCACCAGATCAGTTGATTAGCATGAAGTTCGGCTGCTTATGCTGTAATTAGTATCTCTGAAACACAGCCCAGACAGATGCAGTCCATTACTAATCTACTCCATTATAAAAAGGCAAATGTGTAGCTGGCTAAACTGATGGTGAGGATACTTGCTACATGTTCAGCAAAGCAAACTTTTTTCAAGCTGTCTTTACAGAGGAGTATTGAACTCCAGCAGGTATGCTGTTATTTTTTTATCCTACATAATGCATATGCTGGCATAGCAAAGCCTTTCACACTGTTACCTGTAAGCATTAGTTAGAAGTGTACTGATGGCATAGCCATGTTTGTCAAGCCATTTCAGAAGTACAAATGATTGACAATACATGAAATACTAAACTGTGTGACACATATGTACAAATATTTCAGGGACAGGTCCTTTGAATGCATGCTTATCATTTCCAATGTGCTTTATTAGTAAAATGGTTCATGCATCTGTTCTTTAGTGCATGGGAGAAGCAAAGAAAATTTACTGTTATGTCACAAACTACAGTGGACTTTTCTTTTGAGGTGGCACAGCTGAGTTACTGCTATGGCACATACAAGGATATTTTACCCTTGCTACACTCCTTGTTTTCTATCCTGCCTGTTGTTAGTATTTCACGTGTTGCATGCGTTATGTTTTTCCAGTGGGTATTACTGACCGCCTACCTTAGCTGTTTTATCTGGTAACAGTTACTTTGTAGTTCTGTAATAGTTATATGTATTATCATTCTGTTGTGTTTTAAGATAGAAAATGTCACTGAGGTGCAGACCTCCCTTCAATGAGGCAGAAAACAACATAATAGTGGACGCACTATGTCATCATGGTACTTCCTTCTTGGAGGGGGTCATCCCAATATGTCAGAGAGGCTGAGGACATGGCAGAAAATCATTGATAACATAAATACCATGGGTGCCATGGCAGAAAATATGAGCAGGTGCGTCACAGGGCCACTGACTTGATCACTTCAGCATGGAGTCATGCAGCTGCTGTTGCCCAAGACCAGAGGGTAATTGGGGGTGGGACTGCTGCAGAACCTCCTCTCACCCCAATGAGGAATTCCTGGTGAATCTTCTGACATAGGACAACTCACAGCAGAGGGCCCACAATATGTCCTTGATGTAGGTGCAAATCCTTAGTCCCAGGAGGAGCTTCCAGGTAGGCTTTCTTATATGACCAGTTCAATGCTGTTGTTTTGTAAAGCAATTGAAATATGTTTCTTCTGTGTCACTTGTGTTTTTTTTTTGGGGGGGGGGGTTGAATATTAGTACAGTAATAAGCTCAGTTCAGAGTTGTCAGCCATGTACTTGTTAAAGTAAAACATCATGCTGATTGACAGGAGTACATGTAGTACCTCCTGCCTTACTGTTAAATGTGATTATGTTGGCCTTACCTCTTGCTTGACTTCTTTCAGGACCATCAGGAATCCAACACCATAGATCTCCTGCAGGTGGTAAACCAAATTAAGTTATTTCAGTACTACAGATCAATTTCTTGTAATTTAATGTGTCATTTTAGGCCTGTTGTGTACATTTCTGTACTGTCTATAATAGTGGTAGCACTGTTAGTTGTTTAGCGTATATTGAACCATAGTTGTGCAGGTATTAATGTATGCCTACATTTCGCCCCTTTTATCACAGGTAATCATGATGGTGAGAGGGGGGCCCTGTGCCTTATGTCAGTGTCTCATCAGACACTGATGATGATGGTGGTGAAACTGATGCACAGTCAGGGGGTGCACATCCAGCAGACATTGGTCATGCTTAGGTAGCAGCACTCCATCTAAACTTGGGCATGGAGGTGCCAGTGCAATTCCTAGCTGAGACAGTTCACATGGTCGGGGGTGACAACAATGAACTGTCACTTCTATCATGCATGGCTCACACTTCTATCATGCATGGCTCACACCTATATAACATACCAAGACATAGAGCTAGCACTGAGCTTGGCTGTGTTCATACAGACTCTCACACACCATTTTCACATGGATGACCCCTACAGACATGCACACACACACACACACACACACACACACACACACACACACACACACACACACACACAGACACACAACCTGCCTGCTTCACTTTCTCTCTCAAACACACTCACTGACCTTTTGTGTCAGCATAAACATTCTGCCCCCCCCCCCCCGAGCACCCTGTGCAAGTGATAACTGTACCATATCCCTGTTTTCTCTTTTAGATTCAGGGATACAAAAGCTCTTTGTCTGATGCACAGGGTACATAGCTGCATTAATGCCTAGTATAGCTGCATTTGTGTTGTTGAACTGATAATTGTATCTGTCAGCTATATTTGCCTAGACAGATGTTACAGTGGCTAGCATCATCATGACATTACTTTCTAGTGCATTCTCTTGTAAGTGTTGTATATTCAGGAACTACAATGTGTGTCATTACTTTATAACCTTTCCTTTATTGTTTTCCAGTGCATGCATATAGTGCACATCATAAGACATGCCATAACATGCAGATCTCAGGATTGTATGACAGCACTATAGTCAAGCTCATCAGAACAGTAATACATTGTAATGCTCTCTTTCGCAGGAACCTCACCAGACACATGCAGCAGCTGGACAGCCCACAGGCCATTCTCATCAAGATAACTCAGGGACTAATAACTGTGACATGATGTATGTGGGTAGATTAACAGACATATCACTGTCATCTATCTGGTATCGCATTACATTGTAACTGTGATTTTAAACTTATTACTTTTGGTTTAAGCACTTGGGCTTCAAGACAGTTGTCTTACATTATGAAGGTTTGTAGGCTACATTCTGGTGGGAGCAGAGGATAGCCTCTGCCCTTCTGAGCTAGGAGTTGCTGGTTGAATGCTTATTGTGGCAGTTGTTCAAAGTCTCTTTGTTATGGTTTAAGCACTTGACCTCCAAACTAATTATATTACATTAGGAAGCATTAGGAAGGTTTGTTGTTTAGACTTTTGTGGCAGAGTAGGATAACCTACAACCTTCTAAGCTGGGATTCGCTGGTTAAAGGCTTATTGTGTCTGTTACTCTGAAAGTGTCTTAGTCCTGGTTTAACTCATTCACTCCAATGGAGTTCAGGAAATTTGCACTGTGATCTCCAATGGGTGGATTCTAAGCCTTTTGACAGAATCAAATTACATCCTCACATTTCAAACAAATGTTCATATCTCTGGAACCACAGAGGTTAAGAAAGAAGTATAAATGGTAAACCTTTCAGCACAAACTATTTTTATAGTGGCAGTATTCTTTAGATTCTAGGTCTTAAACTGAATTGTATAAGTCACAGTAAACATAGTAAACATTACATTTATAATATTTTGTAAACAACTTACAGTATCTTAGTAACCACTCAAGTTGCACACGTACCGTCAGCAGCATTTTATTCATCTAACTAAGAGCCATTCATATGAGGCTAAGGAGTTCTGTCTGTGTTACGTAGTTGTTGAGATATTTAGAAAAATGAGAAAATTATATCTATATAAATTAATATCATAAAAATAACAGTTAATATCTCTTTACCTGCACTAGACAGAGGTCAAATATTAATGCAGTTGAGTTTGACATTGTGTAAGCTTTAAGATGAAATATTTTAAAAGCTTGTACATAGAATGGCTTTGGAATTATTGATGCAAATAGGAACAAGCAATATTTGGTGCCTAGAGGCATCAGTAGGAGTTAACTGCAGATGCAACTGGAGGCATCACTCAGATGTAATCAGTTTAGCACTTGTTTTCCAGACCACTTATTTCACACTAGGAAGGTTTGTTGTCTACACTCTTGTTGGAGTATTCTACTGAATTGCTGTTTTATTTAAAATGTTTGTTCTTCAGTTGTGATGATTTTATGCACTTTGGATTTCTAGTACTTCTGCATTTTATAGCATAGGCTCAATTCAGCATTGCTGAATCTAGCAGAATCTAGACTGTTTGGTATCACTGGAGCACTAAAAAATCCCTCTTATATTAAA
Source organism: Protopterus annectens (assembly GCF_019279795.1). Lineage (NCBI taxonomy): Eukaryota > Metazoa > Chordata > Ceratodontiformes > Protopteridae > Protopterus > Protopterus annectens. The sequence continues at coordinate 704,821,060 of NC_056731.1, forward strand.
AAGGCTCCTCTGCACCCTTCTAACAGTGTGAAACCTGGCAGAACTGTGTAGCCAAGAACCCATCTGACTTGGGGATTACTGGAATAAGGCTCCCTGTTGGCCTTTCCCTTGTTTTACTTGTTTAAAATATTTAACTTTGCTTGTATTCCAGCATTGTGTTTTGTGGTGTTTGCACTCAGTTTACCATAGCTGCTTAAAGCTTGCACTGGTACCCTGTGAGCACCAGATATATTGAGGCACTGGAACCATGACTTCAGCAGCCCAAACACATGATCTGTGATGTTTCTAGTTTGAGCATGTACCTCATTATGGCATTCCTCAGTTGGTGTGTGTGCATTTCTGATGGGTGTCATCAGCCATGGTTCAGGGTATAGCCAGCATCCCCCAGTAAATGGCTCTGTGGGATGTCCTGCCTAGCAAACATCTGGTACAGCTGAGATGTGTGCCATATATGGGAGTCATGATAACTGCCAGGGTTGCCAGCACACATATTCAGGATAATTCCCTGGGCATTACACATGACTTGGCAGCTGGAGTAGTATCCCTTGCAGTTAGTGTAGATTCTACTCTGCTCACTAGCTGGTGCCTTAATGTGCACATGAGTGCAATATATAGCACCCACTGCTTCAGGGTAGTGTGCTACATGGTGAAACAGTTGCATGCTGCTAGCCCTTTCTTCAGAACTATGAGGAAACAATATGCTCACTGGCATGTATGACCATAGCATCCAGAAACTGGCATAGGATCCTGAAGGCTGACACCTGTGACACACCCATCATGTTCCCAGTTGGTCTTTGAAAAGTACCAGTAGCTAATATTCTAAGGGCTATACATTCCTTAATTTCCACTGTGATGGATTCCTCTTGGTTGGATCTGGCTCTGAGTTGAGGGTGGCAGAGCTCAGAGAGTTCTTGTAATGTGTTCCTGTCCACCCTGTAGTGCTCTACAATCTTCAGCTCATGTAGCACCTGGAAAGTTACCCTGGACCTGAACACTCTTCTCCTTCTCAGCCCAGGCCTATTGTCAGCAGCTTCAGCAGCATTGGCTTCAGCCTGTAGCACATGCAGATGTAGAATAGCTGCAGCAGCCCTTAGCATTGTGTCAGTTAAAATTTCCTTGTCTCTACTCCAATGGCATTGAAAGATAAAGAAAAAAAACAGGCTGTAGGCTACATGGATACTTTATATATTGTTCAATAACTCTTCCATGTTGGATTGGTTGATTATGCCATAACTTGCGTCTATTAAACACACCTATTGCTTGCTTATTAGTGCACTATGCACAGCTATGTGCACCTCTGCACACCTTTGCATAAATATGGTGCTGCATTGTGCAAACAAGGATGAAGATTAAAACTATAAACATTTAAATTAATGTGGACAGATGTCATACATTTTAAGAAACAATTAAGTGGATGACACAGAACATAAGAATTGTGTACTGTTTAAATGCACTTTCACCCTTCACAGCCCTACATATTCACCTCTGCAAGTGTACCCTTACACACCCCCTTGGTGTCAGCATTCACTGTTGCCATACATTCAACATAAACACTGTGGAAGTGCCTACATGAAGTGAAAATCCTTACACAGTTACTTTTTTTCCGATTCAAAAATTCTAATGAGTTTTGATCTCATTTGCATCTTCACAGTGCTGACAGCCCGGAAACTACATGGTTAGTAACATGTAGGCAGAGAAACTGCACAGGAGCCCAGTGCTGTAACAGAGGAATACCGTAATCCATCAGCAGTTTCATGGAAGTTTACACATTTAGTAGCCTACATTACTTACAAGTATATTCTTCATTTGGGAGTGGGAGATCGAAGCTGCATTATGTCATGTCACTTAAAAAGGAGTTATTATGATTGTTACACTAACTTTCTATCATCCACCCTGTGTAATTAAGTCAGAATATGCATGGAGTTACATGTTAAGGGCAGTTCTGTACAAATGTAAGAGATTTTACTTGCTCTTGTTTCCTTGTAGACTCCTTTCCACGGCTGTACTCGGAACGTTTTGGAATATATGGCCAACACGGCCATGAAGTCTACATGGTTGACTTAGAGGTTATTGAATCACTCCAGCATATTAATTTGCATTATTAGCATGAAATCCAACTACTTATGCTGTAATTTGCATGCCATGAAACGTTCTGAATTTGTGTGTGAGTGCGTGCTGCTACATGGAGTTTACTGAATCTAAAAAGTTTTTACACCCATGTGTGCATCTCACCACAACACACATGGTAGAAATTATCATGTAAGCTTTATTGAATCCCACTGGATATCTTTCCTCACTGTGTCTAATTTGTCCCTGAATTATTAGTTTCCAGCAACTGCTTCTACTGTTGAGCAGTGGTTATGTTATGATCAACCTTTCTTTCTCCACCCCTCCACCAAACTTCAAGGACAACATCCAAGGGCCACTCTCCTCTGTGGACAACACCTCCCCTTAAATAGTGTCTTTGACAAATGCTCCTCACTCAGGATGGTAAAAACATATCTCCCTGTGAGACACCTGAACTGCTTGTCAAACCAGTGCCATTGTTAGGGCTTTATCTCTCTGTGCTACAGCATTAAGTAAGCGAAGGACACGCACTTGAATCATCTGAACAGAGCCTTGTCGCTGTGCAGTACATCACATTAATCAGTGGTGTGCATCATGGAAAGTTCAAGTATGCAGTGAGCATTTTTCATTAAGAGTGATGTCTACTTGAGGCACACTAAAAACAGAGTCCATGAAATGTGGACTGGATATTGGTAAGAAGATCAAAGACGGCATGAAGAGTGAATTACACAGAAAGCAAAAGGAATTGAAAAATATTCTAGGCATGCTTGTGACAGTGATGTCTTATGCAATACCTGCTTGTGTAAGATGTGACCCTGAAGGCCCTGAAGCCTTAGTTGACCACCAGCAGGGGTACATAATAGAGTGATGTCATAGTCTGCAGAGCTAGACAGGTTGATCATGTTGGCAAGCTCACTTTCAAGGCTAATGAACTAGAAAATTAAGCTTGTCATTCCAGTCTTATATTTTTGGGAATCTGTGAGGAATGAGTAGCTGGGTCCTATGTATCACTACATATGACATTTCTTAAGTCAGAGGATGTCTTTGGGAGATGGCACTCTGCATAAGCCATCTAAGAAGCAATGTGGAGAATCTCCAAAAAAGATTTGACCAGACATTTCATTGTAAAGTTCGTGATTTTCTTTTGATACAGGTAGTCGTATTGTTGAAAGCACATTTGTCTGACAGTGGACTGCTGGTGAATAAATAAATTAATTAATTAACTAATAAATAAATAAATAAATAAATAAGAAAATGTTAGTGTTGTTGGACTGCTCTGCAGGTCTATATTTGGGGTGGTCAGAGTTTTCTCCAGGAATATAAAAAGGCACAGAAGTGGGTTACCAATATTAGCAATATTTTTATAGCCACACTTTGACCTATAATGGGAAAGTTTTTTTTTCAATTTTTCACCATTCCCAATAATTCTTGGCTATTCTGGCATATAAGGAGTACAGTGGATACCTCTGGGAGAAAGGACACTTCCTTCCCTATGGAAATTGGTATTAGTAATCCTCTCATCAAGATGTCTAGTGGCCAGAATAATGGTTTAATATGTGCAAACTTAAAGGCTTGTTGGAAGCTTGCACCCCTATAGAGAGGCAATGAGGGTGATTTGCACTGAACAATATCTCCATTGTCACTTGGATTTCCAAGGCTGGCTGAGTCTTGTAACTTAGGGCAGGTTTCCCTTGGGAGTATTCCATTACCTTGCTTCAAATTCTACTTTGGTTGAATGGCATTTGGTGGGCGGCTGTTAAAACACTTTTGAGGACATTCCAAGGGGAAGACATGCATCCATTTAATTTCTTATGCATTAGCAGTGGAACACAAGGAAATTGTTAAGGGAGCTAAGTGATTTTTGAAAACAAACACATATACTATTATGTGCAGTATAACAATGTAATATGGGCATCCTAGGCTCAGATGCATGCATGCTTACTGTGATGTCCCTTCTCTAGGCCAGCAGTCAAGGAGCTTCAATCCTTACCACTGACACCAGTGGGGAAAGTTTACTTAGAATAAAAAATATATACACACAGTATTTTCAGATGCAGCTCTCTGCTTCAAGCTCAATTTCCTGTAAGAGCACACAGGGGGCACACTCCAGTCCTGGGGCTGGACTTCATCTTCAAGCCGCAAATAAGACTCTGCCTTTCTCTCTGCAGCAATCAGTGATCTGCGTCCCTGTTGCAAGTAGCTGACACACACACTGTTTGAGATTTGATTTTCTCACACACACACACACACACACACACACACACACACACACACACACACACACACACACACACACACACACACACACAGCTGGGAAAGGCTGGCACAAATTTTCCCCTCTACACCACCTCCCCACAGACTATAAGGTAGATTTAAAGCTACCAGCCAGCTACTTTAAGGCTCTTACCAGGGTGCCCAATTACTCTTAGTAAAATAAAAAAAACTTATTCAAATGGTAGTGTTTACCGATCTGCAAGACTTTCAGGAGTATGATGCTACAGTGCTACTAAATAAATGGAAATACTTTCAAGGGTTAAAATATTTACTAGAAGACCAGCCACAATGAAAAGTTTAGATATACTTAATAAATAATAAAAAAATGATAATACTGAGTATCTGTTTACAATAAACACCAGAGTTTCAGGTCACAGGAAATATAAAAAATAAGAGACAGAAAGACTCAGACAGATATAGAAAAACAATACTTTTAGAAAATCTCACTATATTTTCCTAACTGACTGAAGAATTATTGTTCCCTCGTTAAGTTACTTACTAAAGCAAGGCAAGATGAAGTGGGTGAATGGTCTTGTCATTTCCAAACCCGAGTGCTGAGTGTCATCTTTCAGATCTCTGACTAGTATCCAAATACAATTTCAGTGTTTGCTACAGAATGACATCACATCTGGTCACCTGATTCTGTGGTTCTCGCACTACCCCCCTGACTAGAAGCTGAGCCAGGATCTAGCACAGTTGTGTTACAATACACACCTAGAACTTTGCTAAGGCTTATTCCAGCATCTATAGAATGTAAAGCAATTCCAACACTTTCATTCTTCCTGCAGCGACTAGCCAGCCATTCTCTGGCACCCCAGAGTAGCAATTAGTTCACCACTAAGGACAATAAGAGCAGGATCCCAGCCCAGACATTGCACCTCTGGCTGCATTCAGGCCTGTGAGATAAATTCTTTATGGCTTAAACCAAGTCATTTAATTTCAGACCATTTTTCTTAAGGTTAGCTAGGTTGAGCGGTTGAGCTTAACCCCTTCCCTTCCAGCATCCCCTGTTAGCATATATACATTTCATTAGTTACAATACAGTCTGACATACATGTATATTTTTTCTGTCCAGCAGGACCCACTGTTGATACATTTTTAACACAAGCAACTTTACAAATACATTTTAATACAAGCATCTGTACAAATCAGTTTAATATTCAAATGACATACAATTTCTTACAAAACTCCAGCTAGTTATGCTGGCATATGTTGTACATGCACTGCCCTACTCTCTCTGGCATAACTGGCACTACCTCACATCATCACACTTACTATGCACACAGAATGCAAGAAAGGTATAGGCAGTGAGTGCTAATAACAGTAGACTAGTAGTAGACTAACAATTTAAGAGATTTGCAGAGTGTTCTATATTTTCTATTCTGTATGTGTATGGGGCCTTAGTTTATGATAATGTGGTTGCCGCAGACATTTTGTCAAATATTCTGCTCAGATCTGTATACGTCTAAGATCATGGATAGCCTGCAACTAAAGGTGTGCCCCATTATTTCTTGGATAGGTCCAGGGATGATGTATGAGAGAGATCCCTTTGGGAGAGATGCTGCAAGGTCATATTACAGAGGTGGAGTCTGAGCAGGCCATACAGTGGCTCAGGCAAGGCAAGATATCCTGGATTTAAGGATTTCCATTAAAATTTTAAAAGCTGGCATTTCAGGATATAAAAGGTCCCTTACTATTTATCTGTAGGGGAGTGAAAGAGTAGGCAAAGGTTTGGTACAACATGTTTGGTGATCCCAACTGTCTCGATTGCCAATCAAAGAAAGACATACAGCACCCTGGAAACTATCACCTTATTTCCTGAATAACTGTGATTTTGGCAGTCAGTGTCAAACTCTTGTTGCTACAATTGTTTGAGTTCACAGAGATAGAATTTGTCCAAGGGAAAATATTACAAAATATATAATTAAGGAGGTATGGGGCTCCCTCTACAAAAAAAAGCATTTTTTTCTGTAGTGTAGAATGTTTTCAATGAAACGACTTGTCAGCCAAAATTATGTTCGTCAGTTTCATTCAGTCAAAGCTGCTTTTGATTAAGTTATATAGAATCATATGCATACGAGCAACAAGAGCAAGAACTTTTATTTTTTAGTGCTGAACAAGTAGTGCAGAATCCCAGAGGAGGTCCCTGGGAATACACATTATAATATCGTGAATTGCTTTGGCAGGTGAGATTCTTTAGTGTTTTGAAGCTGCAAGTAGCTAAATTATAATATATAATTATGAAAAATTTTTATATAAGATATTTTTATTCAAGAAGTATTAAAGTTTTGTTTTTATGCATTCTATTTATGAACCATTAAGGTTTTTAAAACTGACTGTATTGTACTATGTTACTGATTGGTTTGTTTTATGTTACATAACATATTGAGATTGTTATTTAGATGTTATAATGATTAAGTTTCACAGTTCTGATGGAGTCCTATATCGTAGGACAAAAATATTTAACTGGGTTAGTAAAGCTGCGTACCATCTCTTCTTGCCTGTGTGGTCTTTGGGTTGCTGAGCTGAAATGAAGTCATTAGTTTTAGTTTTCAGTCTGTGCTCTTTATTTTGAAGATAATAACTTGACTTTGCAGGCTAACACTTAAATATATGTTAAGACATGACATTTATAAAATAAAAATAAAGAAGGTATTAGGGCAGCACAGTGGCATAGGGGGTAGCATTGTCATTTCACAGCAAGAGGTTTTCCAGTTCAATTCTTCACTGGGGTGCCTTTTTTGTGAAGTATGCATGTCCTCTCTGTGTTCATGTGGATACATGGGTACTACCACTTCCTCCCACATTTCAAAAATGTGTAGTATGTGGAATGGACATTCTGAATTATCCATAGGTGTGACTGTGTGTGTGTGTGTGTGTGTGTGTGTGTGTGTGTGTGTGTGTGTGTGTGTGTGTGTGTTTTCATGCAACATTCACTGTGCTTCTCTGAACATAGTCTGTATTTGTCAGCCCTTTGTTGCATGGGAATGCAGCTATTTATATGAATTGCAGTTGTCAATGTAATAACAGAAGCAAAGATTAACTTTTTTTCTGTGTAGCATTATCCGAAAAGGAGGAAACCATTATGAAAACTAATAACCAAATAAAAAGATAGTTTTGGGTGCACACACTTGGACAACAACCACAATCCATCAAGATAAAAAACAAAAAGTTTATTACAAATATAATAATTAAAAGCTTTTGTACTGTTATGATCAGGACTTCTTCAGAATAACTAATAACACAAGGACAGTGTTTAAATATCCTGATATTAAACAAATGTGCCATTTATTTAATATCAGGGTATTTAAACATTGTCCTTGTGTTACTAGTCTATTCTGAAGAAGTCCTGATCATAACAGGATGAAAGCGCTTAATTATTATATTTCTAATACACTTTTTTGTTTTTTATCTTGTTGGATTATGGCTGTTGTCCAACTGTGTGTGCCCAAAACTACCTTTTTATTTTGTTATTTTCTGTGTAGATAAAGATATACCCAGAGATTCATAAATCCGCTGAGCGATTCAGGTACGAGCTGTTCCCACGTGCACTACCTGCGTACACTATGCCCGCACAACTCCTGAGCCTTGTATGCTAATTACCCCATATGCAGCAGTGCAGCATGCAATTGAAGGTATGTAGCAATTCAGGAAGTGGTGGAGGTGTAGTGTAAGCATGCAGAAATGTAAACCGTAGAAAATGCTTTACATTTTTGCAAACATAAAATCGGAGCCATGGCAGCCGACCAAACACATGTATTATATTGTTAATATATGCCAATGGCTAAATATATAGCCATTGGTATAAAAAAAATGTACAAAATATAAAATTAACATTTAAGATATATATAGTCGCACTATCATGAGGGGCGGCCATGGTGGTGCAGTGGTTAGCATTGCTGCCTCACAGCAAGAGGTTCTCCAGTTCGATCCTCGGCTGGGGTGCCTTCTGTGCGGAGTCTGCATGTCCTCCCTGTGGTTGCGTGGGTTTCCTCCGGGTGCTCCGGTTTCCTCCCACATCACAAAGACATGCTGCAGGTGGATTGGACACTCTAAATTGGCCCTAGGTGTGCATGTGAGTGTGCCTTCTGTGGAAGGTTGGGCGCCGGGCTGGCAACTCGACACTGTAAAACTTCACTGCCATTCAATGTGCGGACAAGGTGATCCGCTGTGGCGACCCCTAACCGGGAAAAGCCGAAAGAAGAAGAAGAAGATAGTCGCACTATCATGACATGGAAGCGCAGGGCAGTGGTGCCCAAAGGGGATTGCAAGGAATATATAAAAATATAGAATAAAACCGCAATGAAACACATATCATGATTTCCCCATAATAGTTAATGGCAGGCGTGCTACACCATACGCATGGAGCATGGAGCAAGGGTTGCTAAGGGGCAGTGACAGTGTTATGCGCAGTAGCTAGGAATTAGTAGGTAATTCCATGCAAATGAGAGGAGTAATAGTGAATCGCAGATTCCCTGCTGGTGTAAGTATGCACCTCACAGCATAGCGTTAGAAAACCGAGGTGAGCCCTTGAGATAAAGATGACATCAAGAGAGGGGTGTGTCACCATTGCTGTAAACACATTGGAGCATTGCTAAACCAGTCTGCCCCTAGCTAGGCAAAGCTGCAGGATAGGGGTGTGTCGAATTGCCCATAGCTATGCTTAGCTGAGAGTACATAAGGTAACTGAGTATGCATGTGAACGGAGATGAAAACGTGCATAAAACCGGTAAATGGGTAATTGTGGCACACACTGCAGCTGAAACAGGAAGGATATAAGAAAGAAATAAGGAAATGCTGCAGCAGTGAAATTGGAGTACAAATGACTAATTAACACCTAGGAGCCTACAGTGGGCCATTGACAATAGCTATCAAGGTTGCAAGCAGCTACCTGCAGAACAGGGAAGGGGAGGGGCTGTACTGCAAAGAAAACAGCAAAGTGTCAAAGCAGAACAAAGGCGATATGCAGTATATCAGCTACAAGGCACATTTTGCCATGACTGGGTAGGGAAAGTACAAAACAAGAAAGATGGCAGGTGGCTGCATGCCTGATAATGGGAGGGGATCCAGGTCTAAAAGTGAATTAAAGGGCAACAGATTAATCAAGGCAGGCAAGTAGATCTCCAAAGTAAAGACCCCACACTCGCAGTACTCATTGTAAAACCCATAATTAAGACATGCAGCAGCTGGAATTGCTCATGCACACCCACTTACATCAGCAGCATCCATAGCTTGTTGTTGTTGTGTCTTTTGTCTTTTCCCGGTTAGATGTTGCCACAGTGGAACTCCGGTCCGCTAATGATTGGCAGCAGATTTTTACATGCCGAGTTGCCAGCTCTGACGCACAACCTTCAACGAAGGTGCGCCCATTCATGCATGTCTCCACACAGAAGACGCTCTAGCTGAGAATCAAACAGGACAACGTCGTACTGTGAGGCAACAACACTACCGCAGCACCACCACTGCAGTATCAGCAGCATCCATAGCACAATACTATAAAGTGTGAAAGCACCTCACACACATTTGTGTATTCTCATACACTCTGCACCAATGGTGTATACAGATGGGGAACCTTTATTATGTACATGTTAGGGGCTGCCATAGCTTTGATCCACCAGCATGTGTTGGAGACTGAAGGTAGTGTGGAGGATGATGCACACGACCACCACAGGCACCAGAGGAGGAGGAGGAGAATGTTCAGACCCAGGGTAACCTACCAGGGGCTACATGATCTGGAGATATTAGAGCATTACAGGGTGGACAGGGACACACTACAGCAACTTGTGGAGCTGTGCCGGCCATGCCTCAGAGCCAGAACAAACAGAGGGGAACCCGTCCCAGTGGATACAAAGGTATGTGTAAGCCTGAGAATACTAGCTACAGGTACCTTTAAAAAAACAACTGGGGATATCATGGGTATCTCACAGGCATCAGCATCCAGGGTACTACACCAATTCCTGGATACTATGTTACCACATGCCAATGAACACATATACTTCCCCCGAATGCAGGAGGAGTTGGCCAGCAATATGCGTCTCTTCCACCATGTGGCAGAATACCCAGAGGTACTGGGTAAAATAGACTGCACGCACCTACACATCAAGTCACCACCCGGTGAGCAGGGTAGGTGCTACATAAACTGCAAGGGATACCCCTCCATCAACTGCCAGGTTGTGTGCAATGCCCAGGGCATTATCATGGATGTGTGTGCTGGCAGCCCTGGAAGCTATCATGACTCCCACATCTGGCATGCCTAACAGCTGTATCAGTTATTTGCCAGGAGGGACATCCCAAATGGCCACCTAGTGGGGGATGATGTCTATGCACTGGAACCGTGGATAATGACTCCCATCAGAAATGCACACGCACCCATGCAGGAACACCATAATGAGGCACACGCACAAACCAGAATCATTATAGACCATGTGTTTGGGATGCTGAAACCACAGTTCTGTTGCTTGGACATATCTGGTGGAGCCTTGCAGTACTCTCCAGGCACATGTGCCCTCATCATTATAGTGTGTGCCATGCTACACAATATGGTCCTGTGGAAACAGCTGCAGCAGGGACAGAATGGTGAAGGCCCTCACAGTCCACCACCATTGCCAAGGGCCCCACAGGCACAGAGGTACTCAGACCATGAACACCCTGAGCCAGCCCCAGTAGGCAGACGGAGGTGTGCCCAGTGTGCCCATGCCTTGGCAAAGAGGGAACGTATAGCACACACACTGACAGTGTAGGCACCTAGGGACTGACATCTTTCTCCACCTGCACACACAGTAAAAATGGATGGCACACACACAAGACTACATGTAAATTGTCATGTATAGGCAGTCTACTGTGTGCATCCAACATAGGCAGCCTTCAACTATTGCACACACAACAGCCATTGGCACAAGGTAAGTCAACACCTGAACAGTAAATTAAGTTATCAGCATATGCAGATACTGTATGTATAGATTCATAGGTATGTACTTGGCCAACTGCCAGAGGCCATTCATAAGGCCAGCCAAAATGTGTCAACTTTGCCACCCCATTGATTTATTAACCATCCCTCTGTGGAGCAGAGCCAATGGCAGGACCCCTGGGTTGCATCTACTGTTCCCCATCCACCCTTCAAGGTTTCTCTTGCAGAGTGTTAGTGAGGGGCTCTGTATAATGTAGTTAGGGATGTTGTTCCAAAGTATGGGGAGTGTCTGTGACAGGAAGCTGTCCCTCCAGCATCTTCCGGTTATTGTTGTGGCAGGGTCAGCTCACTACAGTGTGTGGCTCACTGTGACATGGATTCCCATAGGTGGAGCATATCCATCAAGCCTGAGTTCGACATGGCTGTGTTAGCCAGCGGAGATCATCTCTGGGTAAATGAGATGCCACTGAGTAAAGCAGGAGTTTATTCAGTCCAGTTGCATAGGCCATATGTTAAAGGCCAGTATTCCCCTTGGTGAGGTACATTCATGGACCCCCCAGCTGTTGCACGTGTCCCCTGAGGTACATCCCACATGGGTTATTATACCTTATGATGTGACTGATGAGTGATGAGTAAAGGGACACTATAACCCCAGTATGTCTAGATGGGAATCCTTTAGTAATCAGATGGCCTACATAGAAGGATGTCCTAACTACTGTGGAGATATGATTGTCAAAGGGGAGATCACTATCTAACTTAGTCCCCAGATACCCCATTCCCTCATCTGTATTAAAGTGGCTACCGCTCATGTGTTAATATGTGGGTGCCAATTCTACAATGGAATGGCCATGCAGTTAGTGGCATTTGGCTGGAGGCCATGTTGTTGGCACCCTGTGACGTTTTCTGTGAGGCTCCTTGAGAGATGTCCATGTCAGCTGGACTATCAATCACGGCTCCCAGTTTGCAGTCATTGCCAAACATGGTCTGCCGTAGTCCACTTGTATTTGCCTGTACATCTGAGATGTATATGCCAAACAGTAGGGCTCCCAAGACTGAGTCCTGTGGGACACCAGTCATGACTGTTCAAGAGTTGGACCTGGAGACCACTAGTCGTACCATGTGGGTTATGTGTGTAAGCCTGTTGGCAACCCAACCTGTGATGTATTGGTGAATGTATAGGCTGGTGAGTTTATCAATAATACCTGAGTGGGGCATGGTGTCAAAAGCCTAGGTGGTCCAGATAGTATGTGTGAACCACCTCCCTTGTCATCTAACGTCTTGGTGACTGTATGTAAGATGTCACACAGGTTCAGTAGGCATGAACTGCACTCAACCAAGCTGACCTGGGTTTGGTCACGTATTCGAAGGTTACAAATGCCATTGTTAATGAGTGCCATAAGGATGTGAACCGTACCATTGCAGACCAGGCTAGTCAGGCTTTTGGGGTGGTAGTTACCATGGTCAGTTGTGATTTCACATTGATGGAGTGGAATAACCATTTCCACTCACCATTGTATGGGCATGTAGTCTGTGGAGAGGCTGAGGTATGAATGCCTAATTAGGTGGGCGGCAGGTTGCCTTGTACAGTTTGCAAGATGCAGTCTGGGTCAACATCTGCCTCTACTGACACTGTGTTCTGCTGTTAGAGAGGGCCATTTCCACTTGTGTGTCTCTGATGGTTGGGATGCTGTACCTTTTGGGTAGTGTTGTGGGATCTTTAGGGTTGAAGTATGCACCGAATGTATCTGCAAGGATATCACTAGGGTCAGCATATTTTGTGCTATATTTCTCCGGCACAGTGAAAATCTGTGTGTCATCACGTAGATCCTTGACATAGCCAAAGAAGGCTTTGTGGTTATCTTTTGATCCTTGTATATTCTCCTGCTGATGTTAGCCTTGGATGATGTCATGACAGACCTATGTATCATACTAATAGTGGTCACGGATGTCTGCCCTTCGTGGGATTTGCTGTGTGTCTGGAACACTGTTCTACTTCTGTAGTATAGCCTGTTTATTGCAGAGGTCCATCAGACTGGTGTCCTTGTCTAGGAGGAATGAGTCTTGGTTTACCAGTGATGGCATGATCCATACACTCGTGTATATGCTTATAGACTGGACTTGTAAATCCGTCTGTATCTTGAGCAGTGTTTCCCCTTAGCGTGGGGGTTCTGAAACCCCCACCCCTGTCACTAGTACTGTACATTTAGCTATAGGAAAGGTATACACTGTGGTATCCCTGGGTGGAGGAGATGCTAGGGTGTGGAAACAGTGAATAATTCATGGTCAGATCTAACCAGTGACCGGTTAACCTCCGCTATGGTGCACCTGTTGCCCATGTTGGTGATGACCACATCTAGTAGTTTCCACCCCACGTTAGAGAGGTTACCACCTGATACAGGGCATATGAGGTGATAAATTCCAGGAAGTGCTGGTCCTGGAAGTGAGTACCGGAGTACGTTTCCCAGTTAATGGTATGGCAGTTGACATCAAGCAATGACAGGGTGTGCGTTAGGACTGTCGTGTTCTCCACTGTCTCCAGGTAGGTGAGGTGGAGGTCCTGGGTCATGGAGGGTGATCCGTAGCAGGCTACATTCCACATTGCAGTTGTGGCTGATGTTAGCTGCACATGGATGATCACAGAGATATCATGCAGCCCCACTAACCTGGAGGTGTAGGTATCCCTGATGAATATAGATACCATCCCTCCATGTCTGTCAGTCCATGTTCTGTGGCTGAAATGTGTGGTATGGGTTGTAGTCTAATAGTGCTGGTGTGCTCTCAGTAGCCTTAAGACAGATTTCAATTAATGCACAGATGTTGATGTTGTCCATCCTGAGGAGTGCTGTGAGTGCATGCATGTTGTGATCACAATCCCTAGTGTTGAGTAGCATAATCCTCATTGAATCTGCTATTGTGCTGTTTACAGAGCTGGTATTCACCTTTAAGACTCTCCTAAATAAGGCACCATGGGGGCGCCAATAGCCTTGGCCAGTATTCCAAAGTGTTAGGCTGACACATAGGCCGGTATGGTATCATTGCATGCATGTTCCCCATCTGTGCTTGTTTTTCATCTCCCCTGTAGGTAACCTACTGGTAAGCAATAGAAAGCCTTAAACTTATACAAGTCTTCTAGCTTCCAAGATAGGCTTTTGGAGTGACTAAGTATCAGTGTTCTGTATGTTTTTGCTATACTCAGGCTTTTGGAGTGACTAAGTATCAGTGTTCTATATGTTCTTGCTATACTCAACTGTTTCCTGACTACATGGTGAGTTCACATTGTATATTGTTATCTGAAAGTCTGTTTATTTACATATTATGGCTGTGATGGCCTGCACATTAGAGGTTCACAGATAGCCTACTACCTATCTGCCCAAGGGCAATTAGAAGCATAGCAACAGTGTGTTCACCTTCCCTGCACCATTGATGAAGTAACTGAGCCTCTGCCAAGCATAGCCAATGAAGCAATTCCAGGCAGAGTTGCTGGAAGCTGTTGAAAACTGGGGTTGTGGAGGGTGATAGGGGCACTTAGTGATCTAAAGAGGGCATGTTAATGTGGCAATTCAACACCATTCAATTCCCCCAATAAGTCTTGCAGCTATCAAACAGGACAGGCTCCCCCACCCCCTGGCTGTATGGCTTTGGGACACATGATCCCAGGGATGTATAGTCTGTTACCCATTCACACAACAAGGTTTCCCTTGAAGTGTGTCAGTGAGGGGCAATGCCTAATGTAGTTAGGAAGGTAATGTATTGTCTCACAGTACATCTGTTATATTCTGTTATTTCAAGAGTATGTGAAGCTCAGTGAGTTTGGGGGCTCCTGCCCTTTGCTTAGCCTAGCTTACACATAGAAATCATCTAAATAGGAAATAGGCAGAAGCAACGTTAATGTCAACATTGCAATGGTTACATCATCTACATAGTATCTGTGCATTCGAGGTTACAATCCCGATAAAGGCAGGGATGTTTATCATGTGCAAAAGTATACCTTAACCACAGCTTGCATATATAGGTAGTAATCGTCTGTAAAATAAACATTCGAATCACCCATATAAACCCATGTGTGCAGGAGAGTACAGTCAACAGAGAATGTAATGTTATGGCAGCACATAGTGAGATGTTACATCACTGACATGTATATATCTGGAGTAGTTAACGGATGTGGCTGTGTTTGTGCGCACAGGTTATATGTTACAAAGTTTGTTTAACTGTTTTTAACTGCTGCTATAATGTCACACAAACACTTTTAAACATGCTTACAACTGCTTAAATGAGCCTTATTCTGCAGTAAAAAACATTCATAAAGCATCGCAGGTGTCAAACCCTGGACCATGGACACTATAGTCATGGGACGTACCACTAAGCCATCCGAGGTGTACACATGTTTCATGGTCTTGAGACTAAACCTTATACTATATGCATTTCACTGTAATGATCACAAATGGGAAAGTGACTTTGTGTACATATGTACAGTACATTGTATATATATATATATATATATATATATATATATATATATATATATATATCTATATGTATATGTCAATGATGTCTGCATATATATATATATATATATATATATATATGTGTATATGTATATATATATATATATATATATATATATATATATATATATATATATATATATTATACAGTTACATCAATAGCCATATATATAAACATCTATGAACAGATTTCGTGACACAGAAGCACTCCAAAGCAATTGGAGTGTACACAAAACACATGCAGCTCTGGTATTGTAACAATTAATATTAACCTAATTCACCATAGAAGGGGTGGTTGTTGTGTATGTGAAGATAGGGGTAGGGAAGGAATGATGGGTAATGCAATCATGCACCAAGGAGGGCCTGGGTCAGATGTCCAATAAGTGAACTGGAGGGGCATACATGGAGTATGGGGACAATATAAAAAGGACACAAAGCAAGAAACTTACTCATTCATAATACACCCTGTAATGTCACATTGCAACACCTACTTTCACAAACATATTAACATTAACATGTATCAGACATATGTACACCAATTGATTGTCACATTTGTTTTCAGTAGTGAGGAATGTCTGTAGTGCAATGTATATTCTATACACCATAACATTTGTGCATATCTCAGATGCCTTAGTGGTAAAGTCAGTGACTGTGGTGTTCCTGGTCCCAGGTTCAAGACCTGCAAGGGCTGTTAGGTTATTTTGAGGGCCAGAATAAGGGCTTTTTGATGCAGGTGGATTAAAGCACTCTTAAGCAGTTGTAAGCAGGTTTCCACCTGTTTGCGCGATGGTAAGCGGTGCTGAAACATGGTAAACGGAGAAGCGCTTCACACATTTGACCTTTGCTTAACGTCACGCAGACCATGGGCAAACCTGCTCACAACAATGTAAATGTGCTTTATTCACACTTTCCCTACCAGTGCCTACTCTGAGAGGTAAAATAATAGCAGGTTCCAGGAGTAGAACCTGCAACCATGTACTTCATCCTAGGAGTAACCTAACACTAAGCTACCTGGGATGTACCTATCCCAGTTGTGTATGCAGACAGGTTAAAACACAAAAGGGAGGAATGTGTTGAAATAGGACAACCCACCATGTACCCAATTAAAGGTGTATGCTCATACATATATATATATATATATATATATATATATATATATATATATACACACACATATATATATATATATATATATATATATATATATATATATATATATATATATATATATATATATATATATATATAGAGAGAGAGAGAGAGAGAGATACATAGAGACATGTCGATATATACAGGTCTACATATATATGTAGATATATAGATAGGTTAAAAACATATACACATCTATGGAGGTACACACACACACACACACACACACATATATATATATATATATATATATATATATATATACATATACATATACACATATATACATGTCTGTAGACAGCATCCGAAGTGGTCATATCTGAGTATAACATGGACCATAGCAATCACACATTCCACCCCCCCAAACAATATGAACATAACATATGAAGAGTATATGCCAATACACTATTACAAATATGTTCTATGGACACAGTCACCAACACAACTGCAATAACTGCAAATATCCATGGCAGAATTACACAGACAGCTTTCATTTTACAAATCTTTATTACATTCTGATGTATTGTCAAAAGGATTGAAGGACTAACAGTACCTGCATGCTATACAGGAAGCATTTATTAGTGCCTTAATGAATTAGCCTGCAATTACCATAGTATTAGTCCACTAAGGGATAGGTTTTCACATAGAGAAAGAACACCCACACACATATAGACGTTGTATAAAAGGGTTTCCTACACACCTGCATGTGCTATCTACACCCGCCAACATCTACCCCACAACCAAAATAATTACATCAATACATACTGTCATACCATAACCAATTATGCAACTACTGTACAACATCTGCTGAAACCTTAACGTACCTGGACACAGACACACTACCATGGCCCTATGTGAAATAGTTGCCGTTATACAACTGAACAGCTGCTGATGTAACAGGGTTTGTATGAACTAATCCCGTTTCAGAGGGTTGAAAGGTTCGTACAATAGGAAGTTTTACCGAGTACTGATTATTAGCACAGTATGATACACAGTAACACCAGACTAAATATGTCTGGTAGGCGCACTGTAAACCCCCTAACATTATATGCATAGCTATGCAGCCTTGACCTGGTCAAACAACCAGGCCAGACTGAAACATATGCAGAAGTATTAGGTACAGACAAACCCTGCACAAGTAGCAATGTTTAGAAATATATCAGCAGTACTCACATTTAGACCAACTCCTCTAGGCATTACATACAATATATTACTGTTCGTCTCCATACAGCTGTTGTAATAGATTCCAAACAAAACTTCCACGCTGTCTTCCTCACAAGTAAAGCAAAGGGAAAACACCCAAGTGAAGTACTCACTTATACTCCACTGTAGCCCATGGTATTGGCTAAGGCAGTAGCAGTGCAGCTGATGTGCATGTAATTAGCTACTTAGGAACACCAATTGGTCATCGGGATAGCACATGTTACTGATCTGTAACTATAAAAGGTTGCCTTGTCACACATTCAAACCATCTGTATCTACCTGTAGGACAGTGCAAAACACTGAAAGACGAACTGAAAACAAGTATTACACTAGTTAATAACACCTCCGATTACTAAGATGGTATGTATAACATGTAGTATGTCTGTGTTTGTAGTACCTGTACTGTAAGAATTACAGTGTAATCAATGCGTATAGTGGAAATAGCTATCTTGTAGTGATGTATTATTGAGCAGTAGTATTGCTTGTAGTATTCTATGTGTGTACTGCTGTAGGTCACATGGCACACTCCACATACACCACAAGATATGATATGGGCTTGAAACCCACCAATTCACTTCCAGCCACTGTCAGTGTCAGGATTGGTCCAACAAGTATGTGCTATAACAGGGGATAGCATATGTCAATATATTGTAACAATCGACATATGTATGGGTGTGTAAGTAAGATGAACATGTTAAAGGTGGACTTACCATGCAAATATGGTGTGCATTGTGGGATATTGTGCCAATAACTGTGTAATGTACAGTATTCTAGGCAGATCTGTATTCTGTTCTACATAGCAGTTCTGTTATGTTATGCAAACAGTAGTTATGTTTATTGGCAATTACAATACTCAATGACAGAATACATAGCATTAGTATTCATCTGACAGGTTAGCAGCATGATAGCAAAAATAACTGGAAGAGCCAGGTAACTATCCATGCACATAACACATGTAATATGCACCTCTCTACTATCGTTTGCAAGCAATAACAGCTGTGCATGTGTACATGTTATACAAATGTGTAGTGACCCTTGTTACAGGGCTGGGCCAAATGGCTATGTGCACACCTACATAGAGTGGATATTGAGAGTACAGACACGCTGGTTGAACTATCAGGTTTGTGTAGCCCAACCTCTCATTGCCAACCTAACAGCTGCCTGCACATACTGTATGTAAGGTAGTGCACAGCACTGGTAATGAAACAGGTTGCATATCATCTTTAACTCCAGTGTAACATCTGCAGTAGGAGTGTAAGATGTAGGAGACAGCTGCCCATGTATAATAGCCGCATCATAGGTGATGGCCCACACTATCTGATTGTATCCTGATCATGCTGATAGTGGCATCAGAGCCTATTGATACATTACTCTGTTTAGAGTGTGCCCAACAGAACTCATGGTCCTGGTGGATATGTGAGTATATACCAAGAGAAGGAAACAGACCTGTAGACACTTGCATCATCTGTAATCAACTAACAGGATGTGATGTGCTCCTCAGAGGAGGATTGCTGCTAAAGGTAGCTACAATGTTTCCGTAATAGCCAGTGTTGTCACATCCATAACACAAATATTTACATGTGAGCATCACTGTCTAAAACATCTCATTGGCAACACGTAAACTAAATACAGTACTTGGTACTTGTAGTACTGACTGCTCATACAGGCATGTCCACTAGTCAGCTACTGGTGTTTCCTAATGTCAGCTTTGTGTATGTGGCCATCCTAGGGGAATGTAATCTCTATGCCATGTACACTGCCAGACCCATCTAACACCATGCCCCACACATTGTTTGGGATGCAGCTACAGGAGTAAGCTGGAAGGCAGCCCAGTCTACAGCCATGACTGGACTGGACAGTCATGAGGTGTAGATTAACACATGCAGCTCATCAACACAACCAACACATACCCTTACCAGAACACAGTAAGGACACCCACACACACTACCTGAAATCACACACATTCACAGACACGTCTAAGTATCTGGCCAAACAAGTGACCCCCCCCACATGCAGGAAGAGACAGACACCGAAATACACAAACTGTATGGCCTAGTTTGCATAATTGTGTCACACCTCTGAACACATGACTGGAAACATGCCCAACAGTAGTCATTTGTGAATGCAAACTCTAGCACTATGTTACACACTGACCTATATGACGGCATACATACTGTCAGGTGCCTGTCTGCCATGATTAGCCACATACTCATACACTCAGACCACCTTTTGAACTATACACATGGCTCTGGCATATTCCATGTTGTTGTACAGGACCTGTGATGCAGTAGCCTGGACTGCATGGAAACACATGTAGGAACTGTCAGGTCTTGTAGCCCATGCAGGTATGTCCCAAGGCCTGGGTAACATTCTGCCATTGGCCAGAATGATACTGCAGTACAGGGACAAAAGGATTGTGTTCCACAATTGTCTAGTGTAGTGGTGCATGTCACAGTGTATCCAGTATCTATCATCCTGGGATAACATGGTTGACAGACCATGATGCTTTGCCAGACAGGGCCTGCACCTGTCATCCCTGGGAATCTGGATACTACCTAGGGCTCATGCTTCCCCTATAGTGCCTTCATCATGCACAGTTCAAGTAAGGGTCCACTGCTGTTACAGGGACAGCCAAGCAATAAACTGCGGGTCTCGCTACACAAGGATATATGTCAGAAACACTATACGGACACATATATGTCAATCCCTAACATGGGGAACATATCTGTGCAGTGGCTGAGACATGTTTCAATGCTCCAGAGAGCACACCTGCATTACCATGTTATAACACATACCTCACCTCCTGCCCATTATCTTTTATTGGAACACACGGGCTGCAGGTGTGTCCATACTCCTGAAGGATATGTACAACCCCAGGCTAACTGCACTTGCATAACATCAGATGCATTATGCTGAGCAAGTACCTTTGTGCCAAAGTGGAATTCAAAATATACCTTGAGACAGATCACCCACCAGGCCGTGGACTTCCCAACTGTCATAATGTGCTGTAATGGGGAAGATTAGGTCTGAGACAGAACCATAATAATGGTTACTCTCAACTATTCCATTATGAACTGGGAAGACTCCTCATGTACCAACACCTGCACTCAATGCATGTTGGATTCCATCATCCCCACTGACCTGGATCACAGTTTTCACACAAACAGGGCTAACAGTATGCTACACATAGTTAGTCTTCAATGCCAATGTTATGTATTGTTTCCTAAGAGCAGAGTGGTGAGTGCCATGGCACCCATGCAGATGGACAATGCATGTGCAAATGCTGAATCCTACACAAATGAACCTTAAGCAGTCACATATGTGCAGTGATTGTGCCATTGAAACAGAACCAGGATTCAACCCAACACAAACAAGTAGGCAGACTGGTGGTACCATGCTTTAAACTGCACCACAGAAGGTAGTAACTGTTGCAAGAGTGAACACACATGAGTGTAGGTGATTCCTGGTCAGCCTCAGTAAGATGCAGATACACCATCTAAAACCATGCAAAGCTACTGTGAAACTAACCAGCCACATATTATGAGGACATGCACAGAGCATTCTATAGCTGTGTCATTAATCACAATGGCAACAACAAGACCTGCCGTGCTGCACAGCACTATGGCATGGGAAGTACTGCACCTACAGAAATAGCACCCGTTCATCCAGATAGGGTCTCGGAGAACCTAAACCCACTCCCACCTCCCCCCCACCCCCAACAGGTACACTTAGTAATATATCCATGTACACTACAGTACCCCTGTACTAACGACTATGCAGGTACAAGCTGCATTCTCTAAAGTCATACATACAGCTTTCATGGGACCTGTCAACATCCCAGGGTATATCCTACACAAATGTAAGAATATTCAGCTATCCACATACACATCATGTTCAATCATAGCTCCATGTCAGGCTGTGTACACACCGAATGGTGCAAAGCAACAGTTATCACACCCCACAAAGGGGGAGACACCATTGCTAATAGGACATAGTGCACAACTACCCTGCTGAGTCTGTTCTGTATGGCCATGAACCGTGGTCAACATAATTGATGTACTCGGTACAGGTGTAGATGACAGTAGTGTTGATTCAAACTGTATATCATGACCTTGCCAGGTCGTAGGACACCATCACCCACACTGTTTTCCAGCTACACTCAGTAAACTAGGTGTATATTCCTATGTCACAGGAGTGGTTGGCAACTGGAATGCTGGCAGAACCCACACTACAGATGGTGTCTGATGAATACACGCACATCAAACCAGTGCCAGCCACAGTAATACAGGGGTCATTCCTGGTACTCCTCCTCTTTGTTATCTATACCACATAAACTAACACAGAAGGCATCAGCCTATTGATGTTTGCAAATGACTATGAACTAGGAGCAGTAGTTGACTCATTGTGTGCTGCGTTCAACATACAGAAGGGTCTTAGTGTGTCAGATGTGTAGTGTGTGATGTTTGGCCACAACCTGACAGCTAAGTATTGCATTGTCATCCCCTATGTTACAAACCCTGTACCCATTAACTACCACCTAGGCAGCTGTCAACATAATGGCAACTGTGTGTATGGGATGCAGCTGAACAGTACTTCCCATTGATAGTTACATCACCAGAAAAGACAGGTAGTTGTATATGGCACCCCTAATCATGACAGGGTGCCATCCAGGAATATGGAGATAACTGCTCAGCCATACTCAATACCCATGTGACTCATAATAGATCACATATTTCCTTTAAGGGTTATTGCACATGTGTAGATGGCCTACACTGCCCTTCACAATCCCTAGATGCACTATGTAGCATGCAGCCAACCCTGAATGAAGCCATGTCCAACCCAGAGGTGTTGGACAAGCTACACTTAACACATCCTGATCCCAAATAAACACATATGTCATGGACATCCACCTTTCTAGTACAAGAATCACAACATGCCTGACAGATCCCTGTCCAATACACTTAACATACTCTTGCCATACTATGCATCCCTGTCCAGCGAAGCTGCACATCGACCCTCTCTGTGACATGGTGTGATGACCACATGCCAAATATATCAGTAACTATGTATATCAGTTCTGTGGCACTGCTTGAACTGGCCACTAAAACTTACCTGTCTGTTACATACAGCTAAGTAACCTGTCTGCCTAGGCTCATAATTGGCCCAGGGCATATAGCCTACTAGATCACTATGACCATACATGCTATAGTTGATATCCAACCCTGCAAATACCATCAGGCTAGCTATTGTCTCATGTGTTACACATGTGCAACACAGGCAATACATGGCAGGATGCTACACAGCTGTACAGTGTCATGTAGATGTATATGGCAAAACACATACATGCTTGCAAGTCTGCAGGGTCACAGGTCATGTCCCTAATGGCTATGTATGACTATATATATGTGGCATATACACAGCATTAAGGTCGATTGCATTAATGTGAACACATCCAGGCATGTGCTGATAGGTAAAGACACCACTACAGGCAAAGAGACATGCCCACATCAAGACAACATCCACATGGTGTATGAGCAATGTCATCACATGACACACACATATATGGCAATAACATCACATCACCAGTAGGTGTCAAATGTGTGTGACTTATACATGTCAGTGGTGTTAGTGTCATGTAGATTTACAAAGACGTATTTGTAATCTTAATGAATGTGATACACATGTATGTTCAGCTGTACTGCTGTACTTCTCTGTGAATTACTGTGACATGTCTCCATCATTATGTCTTTCAGGTATGCCACATAGCAGACTGCCACTGTACAGCCGCTTGGAGGATGAGGTACTCATCCCATACCTCCTAGACAACAACACAACGCTCTTCAGCCATGTGCCACAGGATACACAGCAGCGCGATGCCCTGTGGGAGGAACTCTGCAGGAGGGTAAATGATGTTGGTGGTCACAATCGCACCTACCAGCAGGTGCGTGACACTGCACTGACCTGATAAGACGGGCAAAATGGCATGCTAATGCAATCACCAGGGAACAAGGTGCAACAGGTGGGGGGATACTCACCCAGCCCCCACTCACACGTACCAAGGAGCTACTGGCCAACCTGGGGACACCTGCAGACCTCTATCCACAAGCTTTAGCTGGTATTGTGGAGGTGGGTGTCTCTCAACCACCAAGCCTGGAGTTGCCTGGTAAGTCACTACTGCACATAAAACAGAACTATATATCACATATTTACATGTGTTACTGTAGAATATGTAATGTAACATCATATGCAAGGCATGTATGCACACAAGCCACATACTATAGTCTGCTACTCTATATATGCACAGATGTGCATACTCCATAGTATAGTGTATTGTACTGGCTTATGTGCTAACATGGACATTGCACCCTGTAGCTATCACACAGGTGTGGATAATTATCTTACTGTTGTGATACTCCTGTTTAGGTACATCTGGCGTTTTGCAGTGACAGCAGCCTGTGTCAGGTGAGATAGTTATTATTTACCAGGCTTGATAATGCACGGAACATATTCATTGTATGCCATCTGCCATAACACACGTACACATAATGTATGGTGGTCCTGTTAATGGACACTAGTCAGAACTGCAATGCATCACACTGTTTACCTATGTGAAACAATTGAAGACTATATGAAGCACCTACACTAAACCTTCCAAACTGTCATTGCCAGATGTGTGGACAACAGTGAATACAATGGTGGAGGTGTGTTCCACTGTAGGGACAGGTACTACATATCAGTATTACACATGTTGGTAATATGAACAGTACTGTACAGAGAGCATATGTGCGCACACACACTAAATGTGTTGGAGCTGGAGTATGCCCGGCCCACAGGATACACCCTTGTGGAGTATACCCTTGCTATGAATGTCACACAATGTCATGTGCTATCAGACATGTCCATGACATGTAGTGGGCTGTCTGCAACACTGCTCAACTATCCTGCAAAACATGCCTCACATCCCATACATACCACCCTTTGTCTGCATAACCCTGTCCTCAGTGGAGCATATGACATCTATGGGTGTATGTCATTTGGGATAACACTGACATGTTAAATAAGATGGTAATCACAACCATTGGACTGAACATGTGTACACATGGCCATGGAGGATGGCCAGAGACATGAAGCAACACACACAGTAGAAGTGATGTACATGTGTGTACACCCTGTTGTACATTGGCTCGACACACTACAACTATGGATTTTGTGTAATGGTGATATTGCAGATGTGAAACACTAAACATCATACAGGCCTGTGCACAGCTTGTGTAGGCATAACATGAAACCACCACATAACATGTCTTGAACATCTGGAGTGTGTCACGACATGGAAGTATTCACCTATACAGTATCCAAATATATACATGTGTTGCACAACATACACATACATCCACATCAAGCCACAGGTACAGTACATTCACCTTGCTGGTGTCAGGCATCACTGTCATGCCTGCTCCTCATGTGTGTGTGGTACACAGATGGCATGTGGGACATAGAGTACTTGTAAGTTAGCTGTGTGTGGGCAAAGTTGCCAGGTATCAGTAATATGGTTGCAGATGTGTAAGGGTGTTATCCATATACCCTTCTGTGATCTGTGTCACACATTCCACATTAGGGTTTATTGTGTATACACCTCATTGACGTGAGTTACATTCCACATTAGATATGTATTGTATGTGAACATAGTCATGGCTATGAACTGTGTCAGTAGCTCACACTGTATAGCAACTGTGAAGCCACATGATGCCCTGCAATGGCTATGCACATCAGCTCAATGTGCAGTATGTCCCTGCATATTTGTAGGGTGGACAAACATTACATCAGCTGAGGCCCATGTTAGTATAACACGTCCCTGCATTGGGGCACCATTACCGTACTGTAGATTGAAAAGGACACCATTGTGTTACACATGTATGCATGTCATTTAACACGTCAGCAGAAGACATGTCATACTACATGTGATTGGCAAGGTCATATGCCACACAGCAGGCTGGTGTACTGTAAACCTGAGCTGGTCTGTAGCACCATTGCAAAGTAGGGACAGCCATGTCAAACATGTGTATAGCCACATGCACAATGTCTACACTCAGCTCAGGGGAAGGCAGAATAATGTTGAACAGACATGCACTGCTTTGTGGGAGATATGCAAGCTATGGCTCAGGCAACATAGTATGCAGTCGACATACCCTACTGCTCATGTCCTCACACATAGGGGCAGTGGCCAACACAAAGCATCAGTGGCAGATGTACAAAGATCAGCGATGGTCTATTAACATGCGGTGTATGTTGCATGCACCATGGCAGTGCAGTGCAATGGTGCAAAGTGCATGCTTTGTGTTGCAGGTATGGGGCATAGGCTACTAACACAAATGGTGCAATACAGGTATGAAGTCTAACCACCACTATAATTATGTAAGGTGCATGCCGTCTGCTATAACACATGCATGCTGTTGTGTGCAACTCAGGAATGTATGATAACTACCACTATAATTGCCTAAGCTGAAACTATAATTGTCTAAGCAGAATGCCATCTGCCATATCACCTGCATGTAGCGTGTGTGTCTGTGTGTGTCTGTGTGTGTGTCCATCTGTGTGTGTCTGTGTGTGCCTGTCTGTGTGTGTCTGTGTGTCTGTATGTGTGTATCTGTGTGTGTCTGTCTGCCTGTGTGTGTCTGTGTCTGTCTGTGTGTGTCTATGTCTGTCTGTCTGTGTGTCTCTGTATGTCTGTCTGTGTGTTTCTGTCTGTCTGTGTGTGTCTGGTATAACTTGTAATGTACAGTTCTTGTTTTCCCCTCACAGATGTTGATGTAGGTGCATTGCCCTCCTGCGGTCCACCTGATGTTAGTGTCCCCACAGACTCTAGCAGCGATGATGATGATAGTATGATTGAGGCACAGGCAGGGTTGTCAGGGGCTGAATCTGTGCCATTGGTTGCCATTCCACCTGTCTTCCCCTCATCCTCACACACAGTTCCCCTGCCTGCACATACCCCATCACCACTGGCCATAGAGGAAGTACAATTGGCACATGGTAGCATGGAACAGGGAAGCGTGGTGACTATAGAAGGTGTGCCTGCACACCATGATCCCAGTCAACAGACTGGTGATGTCCCACACAGGCATGTGCCCAACGCTGCTCATAGGAGGACCACTGGTCAACATGCCCCTGCGAGACCAAGCACATCAGCTGGAGTCACCAGATGCATGTTTTGGGCTGTAATGGAGGCACAGGCATGTGCTGAATGGCACAACAGAGAAGGTCTGAGGCTTCAGAGGGCTGCTGTCTGTTCATTAACTGACAACATCCAGGCACTTGCAAATGCTCACCATCATCTTGCAGATGTTTTGGATAGATGATTGGGTGACATGGTGGGAGTCCTTGACCATGGCATGTCAATCCTCGAGCGTAGAATGTCTGTGCTGGAAATCTGGCGGGAGTGAGGCGTCGGGCATGTGGACGTAGGACGGCTACATCACCTGTTGAAGGTCTACGTGAGCATGCTACTACACATGCCCACTCCCATAGTGGTGGTAGCAGCAGCAGTGCAGCTGGTGCTGTGCAGTCCACAGCAAGACACAGCAGGCCACGTGCACGTGGTCCTGGACAGACCCAACAGGGACACGATCCCAGTGGACATGTGTCATCAGACGGTAACCAATCTGGACCTCTGCCTGGTAGTGCCCGTGTAACCCCTGGCAGGCGCAAGTCACGTGGCCATGGCTGGACACTGTGAACTGTGAAACCTGCCTTGTACAGTCTGCAGCTGTCAATATTACTTCTGTGTAGGCCAGCCACGTCAGACCTGTTTGCATGCATACACACACACACACAGGAAACAAATGTAGGGCACCTAAACACACACGCATAACATCCACACATGCCCAGTGATATCACAGGCCCTAACACACATTCATGATGTCATCCAATGGCAAAGCCTAGGCCTCTGGCAAACATTATCACCCTGTGCATATGATGATGCTTATGCCGTATCCCTGTCATCCACACCATCGGTGCAGGGACATGTTCATATGGTCTGATGCACAGGGTGAATGTACTAGCTAGACAATTGTAGATTAATTTTGTTGATTAGTGTTGACAGGCAGCAGACATACCATGTATTGCAGTTTTAGAATGCATTTTGTACGTTTGACAGTTTGTATCATGTGTAACCACACTAACAGCATGTTTATCTTGATGTTCTGCCTTCCTCTTTCAGGTGTAGTTGCATGTGCTGGGGAATGTTGGTGTTTGCGGGAGTCCCATATTTACATGCTGACTACCCACAGGTCAGTATGACAATACCTGCATGCACTTTGAAGCTTCCATATCACATTTATATTCTCCCATGTGTCAATTATGTTTACTGTTCTAATGATCCAAGAGCATGATAGCTGTGTAGTAAGCTACTGTGTTCAGAGCCGTCACATCCATAGTGGGTGACATCACAGGTATAGTTACCTGGAGCACGGAGTGGGTAAAAGAGTAGTATGCTGGTTGACAAGGGTAAAGATCACTGCCATAACAGCATGCAAACACAGACACACCCACACACTCAGGGATTCACAGACACAGTAACACACACACTCACACACTCACACACACACAGTTGCCAGTGTTTGGTTGAGAACCCCTGCCTATGTGCATATCATCATTATAGTACTACACAGTTACAAGATGCACCACAGAGATTACACATGTACAGGTAGTTGGAATGGCCTAAGATCAAGGACATCAACAGGGATACTATAGTGCAGTGAGTGTATGTGAGTAGGGGGGTCCATCAGTAGGCTATGTAACAACAGGTCACACCCCAGGGTGTACATGTTAACAGGCAGTTAGTATGCCCATCTACGATTGATGATATCAACAGGGATGCTAGATTGCTTTGAGTGGATGGGGGGGGGGCATTAACATTTCACTATGGTAAATACAGCCTCACTCCAGGAACCGGACAGCCATACACACGGACAGCCATATACACACACACACACACACACACACACACACACACACACACACACACACACACACACACACACACACACACACACACACACCCGCACACTGGCATTCACAAAGATATACACCTATGTCACACACATACAAAAACTTTACATGTGTGAGGTTTAACCACCTGCCTATGCCTTTCTTTCTACACTTCACTCTGTACTGGTGTCAACAACAGTGTTCAGGAGAGTGATAACATGTGGGATGTATTAACAACCATACCTAACATATATGGACACACACCTACACGTGCCAGTACTTTGATTCAAACACCTGCCTATCTCATGATAGGTACTACAGAAGTACAGCACTATCGCATCCGGTACAATGCTTACTGACTCTTTCCTTTGACAACTGTGCTGATATATGCACAGGGGAGGTATTACTGTTACAGGTGTCATGAGGTTTGCCTTCAGTGTCACCCTTACAGCATTCTACATTGTCTGTCTTTCACTTCAATTAACAAAACCTGACCTTAGCAGGTATACTGGTTATTGTAGGACTGGTTATAATACACCAGTGAGCTGTCCTCAGTAATCATTCATCTGCAAAGAAGCCCCACTACTTAGTAGCCATGTCCAAACATCTCTCCATACCTCATGTACGGCTTACTGTACTTAAAGCATATCACCATATACAGTTGACAATGTTGGGGCTGTATTCCAACAGCATGATGTACTAAGACAACAGTCACCTTCAGACATCAGACACTGCACACACATGGAATCTACACAAACAGCAATACATGTACTCATATGTGGTCTACATCAGTACGTGCACTAGCAGGTCAAGAGGATACATTCCATACCTTCCCCACGCCATGTGTGAAACATAGCCGAGCATTACACCATAATGGATGTTGTATTCCTGCACTGGTAGGACACCACCACTTTCACCGAGTAGCCAAGTGTACATATATTACAACAGTACATATCAGCGTGACACACACAGCATTATTCCATGTCATGCTCCTACAAACTGTTACTTGACAGTGCCATGGTGAAGCCAGGGCACTGTAATGGTCAACAGTGAGCACATCATATTTGCCACACACACCTCATGTGTACTGGAAAAGTGCCAGCAATGTGCTCTGTTAGAGCTAGGCAGTACACTCATTCAAGCATGTGTGAGGTCTGTGGTTTGTAAACATCTCACCCCAGCATGTACTAGCTATTGTGGTACTAAGGCTAATGTCCAGACAGCACACAGCATGCATGGCTTGCAATTGTTGACATGGGGTATATGTAGGAGCTGTGGCCACACATGGCTGTACATGTCATGAACATATCACCTGTGACTACTCAGGAACATACAGAGCAGAGCTGGATTTCCCTGAGTTTGTCAATACAGGCCTTGTGTAGGTCCTACGGTCCTGTTATTTGGGTATGTTTGTAGGCCTTGCATTAGGTGGGCATGTCTAAGGACATACATGCCATATGGGGTGTTTTATGATATGATAGGTGTCATGGGTGACCAGTAGATAGGGGATATTACCTCTGTCAACATAGATATCGAACCTTATGTACTGTTAGCATGCCATCTGCCATGTGCATGTGTGTAATGATTGTAGCCACCTGCATGTAGAAAGGTAAAGAAAAGCTATGGTAATGTAATTTATGTTGTATGAGTGTGGGATGTACATATCCAGAGCAAGTACAGTTAGGTCATATCTAACCATGAGGGTGTTGTTTACTGGTGTACAGGAACAGTTGACCGTGTTAATCCTGACAACATCCGAGGGACCTTGGTATGTGTACAACTGAGCTGGTTACAAACAGTGGTATTATTGCATTGCATAACACATTATGCAGCTGTGTCTGTACATGGGTACTTTGCACAGTTGATGTAGGCCTAGGTACAGTCCACCAATCAAGGGTTATCTGGTGGTCTAACATACTATGTCATACCACATATGGATGTGTTTTGGTAGTCTGGGAACAAGGTGGTGGATGTATATGAAGATACAACCTAGAATGCAGCAGTTGCCACTGTCACCTGTACTTGACCCATCTGTGATGCGTTATGTCAGAGTAGTGGCCTTTACATGTGAATAGCCTTTATGAATATGTGTACACCACCACCTGGAATGGTCCATACCACTGTTATGGCCCACATATCTGGATCTGAGTTATATGATGGTAGTGCAGTTGTACACTACACAGCCTTCAGTCAGGTGTTCCTCACTGCATAGATGTTAGTATTCCCCATTGTAGGTTCTACATTGAGCAAATGGATTATTAAAGCCACACATCTAGCACGGGTTAGCATAAGCATCCAATGCAATTGTCATGTAGGTGTCAGGGTGTTACTTCTGTGTGTAGAACATTTGCCTTGGAATGCGGCTATATGGGTAAATGCGACCTAGGTATTATCCACACACACGTGTAACATGGATGCATTTGCTCTGTGTTGAAGGCTCGTCATTCAGTCATGACAGCCCGGAATGACAGACACTGGACAACCTCATAATAACAGCAGGACACCGGCTCATTGTCTTGATCTAGCAGTTGCCACCCGTACCATGACATCACTGCACATGGCATTAATGTGCTTGGTAGCAAATGCCCCATGTAAGGTGACAGTCAGCAGCAGAACTTGTAATAATGACCAATGTGAGATATACTTAGGGTAGCAGTCCTCCTAATAATGACAACTACTAACACAGCCTGGAGAGGTCATCTTGACACCTGCACCTCAGTACTATTACACAAGGTGGCTCACACATTATGCTTTCACATGCCACTGTTCCATGTATAATGCCACTGTCCACAACCTGCTATCAATGTATGCCTTTCAGGGCAGCAAAGTGTGTGACACATGCTGAAGGTAGCATCCGCCTGTGCAATCCAGGTAACCTATTGTCTGTCACGTCCACACATGCATGAATGTGTATACGTAACATATATATGTCAGTACTTCATACACATGTATGCATGTGTATCACACAGCACAGACACAGATATATCATTTACAGGCCACATACAGGTATCAGGTAGTAAACCAGTATGATGTGCATATATACTGACAGGTAAGATGTACCTAACTGTAAACCTGTGTGTTTACAATAGGAATCCATTACAATCGGTTCTGTACATGTAAGTGTTTGAGCATGCACACTATGGCCTTCAGTGGCTAGAGTCGGAGCTCATTCCAAACAACCCTGTGCTACTAAGTATATGAGCGTACCCACTGCCACCTTGTGTAATTTAAGTCAATGCATCCAACAAGCCCTTTGTTACTAAGTGTAAGAGCATGCCCAGTATAACCTTTTGATTCTCGGCTAGGGTACCTTCTGTGTGGAGTTTGCATGTTCTCCCTGTGTTCGCGTGGGTTTCCTCCGGGTACTCCGGTTTCCTCCCACATTCCAAAGACATGCATCTGGAGCATTTCTCCCTGGGCCTCCACTGAAAACAGGCTCTGTGGAACCTAGTCGGACATTCCCAGTCAACAAATGTTAAATAAATAAAAATAAATAAACCTTGTGTAGTTGTAGTCATAGTGCATCCCAAACGACCCTGTGCTACTAAGTGTATGAGCATGCCCACTGTAACCCTGTATAGTGATAGTAGTTGTCCATTCTGCAGATGGCCATATTCCAGTTCAGGTTCCTGTTGTGCTACAACTATACCTCTCAGGCCTACCTGCAGATGTGTCATGTTTGTGCATACAGGTTGTAATGTTCACCTACTTTAAACACACAGGTCTACAGCTATGTACTTTGTGACTGTCAGTCTCCCTGTTGTTGTCCTCAATTGTAGAAGGGCAGTCTGACTGCCTTGGAATGTGTAATCTCTGCGGCGCATCTCGTAACTGCGTAGTACTGTAATAGTGATCTTTAGATAGGCAGGAGTTCTGATCCCACCACTGGCAACTGTGTGTGTTTGAGTGTGTAACAGCAAATGCCTGAGTGTGTGTGTCAGCAAATGGCTGAGTGTGTGTGTGTGTGTGTGTGTGTGTGTGTGTGTGTGTGTGTGTGTGTGTGTGTGTGTGTGTGTGTGTGTGTGTGTCTCAGCAAATGCCTGCGTGTGTGTGTCAGCAAATGGCAGTGCCTTTTGCACTGGCCTTTATCCTTGTCAACCGCTAAACCTCTCTCTTCCCCCCTACCCACTGCAAGTAATCGGTCCTGTGATGTCACCCAGCTCAGACGTGGATTCAGTAAGTGTAATTGTATGCGTTCTGTGGTACATACCCCAATGGCATACCACTGTACTAGTTACCTTTACATAGGCAAGACGTGTATGCACAATACTGGCAAGTGTGTGTGTGTTTGTGTGTGTGACTACCCTGTAGCCAGGCATACACATGTGTAATGTCTTTTAGCACACCATGGTAGCCATCTGTGGTGACTGGTGTCTACAAAGTATTACATAGTTAGGAATGGTAAAGAATACACAGCCAAGCATGACTACAGTTGGGTAAGTTATTTTATATCTTTATAGAAGTGGCCGCTGGGGTGTAGGTCTATACCCATCATTCCCCCACCATAACTCCACAATCCCCTGGGTAGATTACATTAGCCATCATTCCCCACCCTAAACTCCACATACACAACAACCATCCCTTCTCTGGTGAACTGCTTATGATTTAAATGTTATAACACAAGAGATGCCTCTGTTTTGTGTACATGTCAGTTCCTTGCTTTGGAACCCTTCTGTGTCACAAAGGGTGTTTAGACGTGTGTGTATGTATATATATATATATATATATATATATATATATATATATATATATATATATATATATGGCTATGTCTGTGTATATGCATATATATATATATATATATATATATATATATATATATATATATATATATATATATATATATATATGTGTGTGCACTTATCCTGTAGGTGTGTATATATATATATATATATATATATATATATATATATATATATATATGTGTAGTTATGACAGTTGTACAGATGTAGACTTGTCTTTGTTGTTTCACAGAGTACAGTACATTCAAGGGTACTGTACAATGTACAACTGTCCCATTTGTTTTCAGTACTGTGGAATACCTGTAGTAGGATGTGCATTATAGACTCCATGCAACATGTGTACAACCCAGATGACTTAGTGGTACATCCAGTGACCTCAGTGTGCATGGTCCAGGGTTCAAGACCTTCAAGCCTTGTAGATAGTGTCAATTAGGACTGCATGAGACAGTTGTAAGCAAGTGTAAATGTGTTTTTGTGACAGTAAGCAGCGGGTACACGCAGGTAACAGACATGTACAACCTGCAGTAAACTTGGAATGCCCTTCTTTGACAATCCTGCTGATGTCACCTACCTATGAATACACCTCTGGGACTACTGTAACCCAGTAACCTCCATTATGCGTGTTCTAACTGTGTAATGCTGTAGAGTGTTAAACTAGTTTGGTAGGTGTTCTAATCCCAGACAGGTCAACTGTGTGTCTCCCTGTCTGCCTGTGAAAGAAACAATGCTTTTAGAATATGCACTCTCTTTACAACCCACATGACCACCTTTGGCAATCCTGCTGATGTCACCCACCTAGAAATACACTTCTAGGACTGCTGCAACCCATTATTCTCTGTAGTGCATGCTGTAGCTGCGTATTGCTGTTGTGTGATAAATTAGTTAGGTAGGGGTTCCATTCTAAGAGAGGCCAACTGTGTATGTATGTCGTTTTCTGCCTGAGACAAGAACAATGCTTTTTAGAGTATGCACACTCTTTACAATTTACATGATCACCTTTGGAAATCCTGCTGATGTCACCCACCTAGGAATACACCTCTAGGACTACTGTAACCCAGTATTCTCCGTAGCGTGTGCTGCAACTTTGTATTGCTGTAGTGTGATAAACTAGTTAGGTAGGGGTTCTATTCCAAGAGAGACCAACTGTGTGTGTCGCTGTCTGCCTGAGACAAGAGCAATGCTTTTTAGAGTACGCACACTCTTTACAATTCTCATGACCACCTTTGGCAATCTTGCTGATGTCACCCACCTAGGAATACACCTCTAGGACTGCTGTAACCCAGTATTCTCCATAGTGCATGCTGTAGCTGCGTAATGCTGTAGTGTGATACACTAGTTAGATAGGGGTTCTATTCCAGGACATAGCAGGTGTGTGTGTTTGACTGGTAGTGCCTGTGTTGAGGTGGCTGTGAGTATCTAACCATTGGACATGTTGGGGAGCGAATTTTGTAGTTTTCCTATATGGTATCTGTCTTATATGTCACAATGTCCACCTCACAAGGAGTACAGATGTCAGTCAGCCAAGGGACTGTGTTGGCAAGCCATACCCCTACATCTGGCAAAAGGCCTGTTGAACAAAGTATGCAATCCTACTATTACCCCGAATACGTCCTGAACCCATGTGTCATACACAAACACACTTGCCTAGAATATCCCACTATGTTGCTAGTACCCTGCACATTGATGACAGATAGTAGGCATGGTATGATTGCAGTGGGCTGCAGAGGCCATGGCACCCTATACAGTGGTACAATAGGCACATGATTGCTGACAATGTGCCTTCACTATGTTCCCCACTGGATGCCTGCAACGTATGTGGTGCCATCAAATGTGATCCACAGAGGCCATACAATGCCTTACACATGTGCCCTGTATGGACCGATGCCACTGACACCAGGGAATACCTGTATCATGCTATCAATACAGGTGCAGGGTCAACCTGCTGACTATAAGCAGGTTCTGCCACACCAGGCCAGTATTGGCATATTGGAGGATAACAGTCTGTGTACACATGTGCCAGCCAAACCAGGTACACCTGTACATGTCACTGTACATTACTGTGGGACATGCACATCCCAGGCAATGTCCATGGCAAGGACTATCAAACAAAGACATAGCATGCATTGTAAAGCTATGGCCATACACAATGGTAACCAGAATGTCAGGACAGTTCATACAATACCCATCTGTGTGGGACATCGCAGACACTACACCACTGTATCACACTGCACACCATTGTTAGGTGGTGTGATGCCAGGGATTACCCCTCACCCAGCCTTGTACAGCCATCTTGCACAGCCAACCACTACACACCCATGAAGCAATGCACACATGCATGTCAGTACTGGCACCTTGTCTGCATGCGAGGTATGATGCTCCCAACCACAGTCACTCCCAGTATAACTCTCATTGGCATACTGACAGATGTCAAACACGTTCACATGCCCTAGCCCATAGAACCTCCAGATATCCCCTATGGTGCATGTAGTACCTGTGCATTACTGCAGTGTGGCAAACTAAGTAGTTTGGGAGTGTATTTTTGGGCCTGGCAAAGAGTGTCAATGTGAGTCCATTAGAGAGTGTGGTTGTGTTGACAATGACATCCGTTCATGTGGACAGCCATGTGTGCTACACCTAATGTATGTCTACTATATCTCTGTTGCAGATGTTGCTCACCAACACACATATATGTTCTTACAGCACACCAATATGTCAGCTTTGTAGCACATGGAGTAACTGCATGCACTTGTAATAGTAATGACTAGTCAGTCAGGGGTTTGAACCCCTTTACTGGTAGGTGTGTGACAGACGATGCTTAGGTTTTAGTCTCCAAGCCCTTCTCTGATGTACTTTGCCTCTGTCTGTCCCTCCCACACACTCTCTGGTGGATGTGAAGGTGTACACCTGCTCAGCAGCAGCTTGTGTATTGTCATTGATGGTCATGATCAGGTGATGGCCGCTGCACCTATTGCAGTCCTCCTCTAGCTGATTGCATGTGGAATGGCTGTGATGATGTTCCCATAGCCATCTGCATGAAAAACACAGTACAGTATCTAAGAACATCATGTTGGTGTTTGCCCATGACAGTGTGAGTGGTACCTGGATCTGATGTTTGGTAAATGGCATCACAGATGATATCTGGATGTTCCTCTGACAACATACACAGTGGGAAATTGCCTAAAGACAGGAGGGTGATGTGCCAGACATGAATACAGCATGTAAAAAGTAGCTGTGCTTCATTTAGACTACTGCCTGTTTAACAAGTTGTGTGTGGTAATGGCTATTCTGCATGTTTTAAAACTGACAAGACAGTGCTCTGTTTGTGAAGGACCCCCATCTGTAGGGCCATATGTGGACTGGTCAGTGTGTGGAACCATTTGTTTCCTGTGTTACTCACTGAACACACATCTGTGAACAGCAGGAGCATAGTGTGAGGACTGCAGCCAGTACATGGTGATGAGTTACTGTCATCACATCCCTGACTGGACATATGTCACATAAACAGTGGTATGACAGATACTGTCTGGGGTTCTCAGTGACATGCCAATAATGGGCCACTGTTCATAGCTGCAGTCACAAGTCTTTTACACTTAGAAAGATGTCATGCAGTCTATATTCATGTGTTGTGCTCCCTCTGCAAATGTATGCCATCTGTTGTGTTGGGTTGATGGTCATATCTATGCATGCTTTTGTAAGTAATCCTGAATGCTGTTGACTATTACTAAGCCATATCTGTGTTTAAACTGCAACACCATAGGCTGTATGGGTTTGGAGGTCCCGGCAGAACCTCCTGTCCCACTTCAGCTGGCCATGGCACTGGGCACCAGCACATCTGGGGCCCAGCCTTGGACCTTCACCTCTGTTGGCTCTGCACCACCTTCTGGTGATACCGCCACTGAGGATGGGGCTTGTCCCCCTGGGAGCAAGTCCAGACAGGAACATGTCTGCTGTCGTACAGTCCTGGACGTGGTGCGTAGGGGGCTCAATAAGGGGTTTTGAGGCCAGATACGCCAGCTCAAGGGCAGAGTGTCACATTTATAGGGTGAAGCTGCCCCTCCTAGACAGCTCTCAACACTGCCACCTTTGCAGCTGCTTTGGTGAAGTGGTGGCTGCCCGGTGGCTGGGGACCTCCGTCCCACTGTTTCCATCTGAGGGCTCATGGGCTTGTGAATGCCGAACACCCCTCCCCATCCGAGGTGTATCACCCCACATGGGTCATATACTGACTCTGTATGCTGTCTTGTCTGTCATCCTACCCTACCTATCCTCCACGAGCATACCTACTCTCCTTCCCCCACATCCCACTCTCACCCTATGGAAACAAAAGGCCAATCGGTTCCTTGAACAACATTTGCCTCATACATAGCTGTGCATTTCACACACATGTCCACTGGACATATGTAACCCTTTTAATATGCATCACAACATACTCCAGTTGTCCTCACCCCTGTCTCTCAGGCGCATGATCCTAGTATGCACATGACTCCTAAATGTTCCAGGTACACGTGATGCGGATGACCCCATTGTACACACAACACTACCGGTCCCTCTATGGTTACCCAATTTACCTTTATCATGATGATGATGTTGCACACAGCACCTTGCAAAAGTACTGTTCTCACATAATGATTGGACATGAACTGTTGTGTTAATGTAAATAACATGCACAGAGCGATGTATATGGCCAATGTACAAATGTTTGTGTGAATGAATGACACATGCCTGTCTGAGGGAGTCTTGATATTACATAGGGCACTACTACATAATACAGGCTTTGCTGATGTTTCCCTTTTCATTCCTTTGTAATGCTTTGTTGTCACATGGGATGTTCCTGATCTATATATATGTATGTATCTATATGCTGGACATAAACACTCACACATACATCTACATGATGGAATACATTTCCTGTACTGTTGAATGACTGCACTGGATGATATGTTTGTGATAAGGTCCGATGTCTGCATATCTGCCATAGCTTAGTGGTAAATCACAATAGCTGGGTGGGCAGGGTCCTGGATTCGGGCCTTGCAGAGGCCGTTTATTTTGTTGCTGGGCAGAACAAGACCATTGGATACGTTGTGATTAAGGCACATTAAAGCAGTTGTGAGCAGTGTGCATGGGTTTGAGCGGTGCTAAGCAATGCTAACCTCTGGTTACAGTTTCTTACACTCAGTTAGCCTCTACATTGCTTTACCAGTATAATACTTGCATACTGGTAGCCAAACAGGCTTACACCCGCTTGCTCCCGCACTTGCAAATGCATTGCATTTGGTGTTTGCATCTGACACTCACACCCTGGGTGGGAGTGAGGACTACGATATTACCTTGTGATGCCTATTACATCGGATTACATGCCTACAGTATCGGGAATGGCTGCCCATTAGGCGACAGCATGCCGTTCAACTGTATGTTGTTCTTACAATCTGCACCCATCTGGCTAATACATGGGAACTGGCACTCTTCAATACAAACAAGTAATTGGGTTTTGGAACCCACATCCTTCAGCCGAGTCATGCTACTGCATAGCTAATATTCTATCATCTTTCTAAGGTTGTCAGTGGAATATGTGCTTTCTGTCCCTACCAGACCTCTCATACGATTGGGGAAAAATACAAACTGAATCAGGGACACGGCATAACAACATCATTGACACATTTAAATTATTGGTGCTATTAACTTAACACATTGACAGACTCAGAGCATATGAATTCATACACATTTTCTGAGGTAAATGATGTTTATAACTCTTAATTGTTGTCATTATTCATTACGTATAATTCACCATCTTTCCTCCAAATGTCACTAGTTTTAGGAGGGATTAAGTGGGACAGAGTAAGAAACTGATTCAAAATCAGGGACATCCATAGAAATCGGGGACAGTTCAGAGGTAAAGTCCCTATTTGTTCCCCCAATGGTTTATGTCCTGTCCAGTGGATGTGCTCTTAGGCATTGAGAGGTATGGGCATCAGCTATGCCCATTTCGGAATATTACTTACATCCCCGGGGCGGTCCTAATATGACTGCACCAGCCAACACCTGCACACCTAGGCCCATAATTGCATACCCATAGTTCCCCCACCTGCCACTCCTCTACAGCACTCATCCTTACTGTGGGTGCAGGTGGGGTATAAACGCACCACTACACACTGCCCACTCTCCCCGTGTTGGGACACATGTCATATGTTGTGTCGACCCATGGGTTATCAGGCTTGCACAACCTACTGGTCCATGTACTTCTACAGCCTGGTTTGATAAGTCATTACTGGGACTGCCTCCGATCAGTATTTTTTGGTGTCCCACAAGGGACATCGATGTCTATGTTTCAAGATTAGACCTGGCAGGTCTCTCCCACTGGTAGTATCCTGCCGGTGGTCTGGGAAGTAGTCGTGTGTTTACCTTTATTGTGTGTCTGTATAACTCACCAGCCTAGCTGGGGGGTGGGGGGGGTTGATGCTATGTGTTACATGTTTGTTTATTGGACCCCTTACCCCTATATACACAGCCTGTGAACATATGTTACTTGTAATTGCTGTATCATATCATATATATATATATATATATATAT
Source organism: Protopterus annectens (assembly GCF_019279795.1). NCBI lineage: Eukaryota > Metazoa > Chordata > Ceratodontiformes > Protopteridae > Protopterus > Protopterus annectens. Next base: position 704,861,464 of record NC_056731.1, read on the forward strand.
ATATATATATATATATATATATATATATATATATATATAAATATATATAACAGTAATAACCCTCTGCAAATAGCTAATGCTTTTAACAATTACTTCATTCAAGCTATTCAAACTCTAACTCAAACACTAGCTCCCATTACCCCCACTCCTACACTACATACTAACAGTCCACTTCCCTCCCTACATTTGCAACCTGTACCAACATCCTTTATCTGCAAACTCCTTCAAAAACTCAAACCCTGCACTCCCTTTGCTGATTGCCTCCCAGCAGAATACCTTCAAATTGCAGCTAAAGCCATAGCATACCCTGTTTCCATCCTTATAAACAGAACTATCTCAGAAGGCTACATCCCCTCCATATGGAAAGTCTCTCATATAATCCCCTTGCACAAAGGAAGTAAATCTACTGATATCTCCAACTACCGACCAATTGCTCTACTCTCCCCATTAGCCAAAGTTATGGAAAAATTTATTCACCATCAACTACTTCAGCACCTTCTCCTCAATAACTTGCTTGCAAATTGCCAACACGGTTTTAGGCCCTTTCATAGCACTACTTCTGCCCTGCTAACTTTTATTGATTGTATAAACAGGAATCGAAACAATAACTCTCTCTCATCTGCTCTATTTATTGACCTATCTAAAGCCTTTGACATGGTCAATCACAACCTACTTATCAATGTGCTAACAGCCCAAACTCTTGACCCACAAGCAATCCTTTGATTTAAATCTTATCTTGAAAACAGACACCAAGCAGTACTCTGGAACAATAATCTGTCCACATGCCTCCCAGTGAACACTGGAGTACCTCAAGGCTCTATCCTAGGCCCTCTTCTTTTTTCCATTTTTATTAATGATCTCCATACTGTTTTTCCACAATCCACCTGTATACAATACGCTGATGACTCTACTCTTATCTGTACTGCCAAGTCTTCTTCCTCTCCAGACCCTTACACAAACTGTATTTAAGACAGTTGAAAAGTGGTTCACCCAACGTCGCCTCCTCCTTAACCCTAAAAAAACTAAACTATTGCTTTTTACTCCCACCAAAAAATCTCCACAAATCCACTTCACTATTACCTCTGACAATGGAACCTGTATTTCCCTTGATTCTACTGCTCATCTCCTTGGCATAACCATTGACCATAACCTCAACTTCGATGCCCATGTTAACAATACTATAAAAACTGTCAAAAAATTAGGCTCCCTGTATAGAATAAAACCCTTCCTTACCCCACTAGCTAGGAAATCCATTGCCCAGACTCATCTTACTTCTACCCTATTCTATGCATCTGCCATTTATACCAACCTATCAAAACATAATCTTACCAAACTTGAAACTAGCTACAATAATATAACCAGATTTGCCACTGGCTCCCCTTATAGAACCCACCACTGTCTCAACCTTCAACAACTCAAATGGTTAGAACTACAGAATCAACTACAATACAATCAACTGGTGATTGCACAAAAAATCCTACACCATCTTACTAATACTCCTATCCTCTCTAATTTGATCTCCCCATATAAAAATCTTACAACACTACGCTCAGCTAATAAATTACTTATTGCCAACAATTTATCTAATAACAAAGTGGGAGAGTCACTCTTTTCCAATGTTGTGAGTAGAATCTGGAACAACCTTCCTAGTACACTCACTTCTCTCTCATCTACACCAATCTTTAAGAAAAACCTCAGAGATCACCTAAAAATACATTG
>NC_056731.1:704865682-704893182 GCF_019279795.1 Protopterus annectens
TATACCCATGGCTCCTGGTTCCCCAAACATACACCCCAATGCCTGCCTAACACTGCAGTCATCCATTCTCCAGTCGGATTCGCGGTATATTCACACCACTACACATTGGCCACTCCCTACTCCTATAGACCCATCCCATCAGTTGACTCACTCAACGTATCCTCAGAACTACCAAATGTTTAGTCCACAAACATTGGTGACATGAGCGATCAAAAAAATACTAATTGCAATTTTTGGGTTGTCCCACATGGGACACTCATGTGTTTATGTCAAGATTAGACTCTATACTTCATTACAACCTTACTCCCGTTAATGTGACACTACAATAAATTAATAAGTATGACTATGTGGTAACGCACACATTACACATGAAAGCCTAATTATGTACGTGTTCGGCATACTTCTTTTACAAATAGACCAGTTTAGTAATTGGCGTTGCCATAGCAGGCAGATTACATAAATGATTCCATGTGTGGGAAAGTCCTCACATTTGATTATTTTCAACACAGCACTGACTTCGGACATTGTACACACTTCTGCGTTTTAGCAGTTTTGTCCCGTCCCTCTTCTGCACAACCTATTATTCTAGCTACTGTCGAGGTTTGTAAGGGCACATTCATGTTATTTATGTCTGTAAATGGAATTAATGTATTACAGAGAATTTACTTCTACATACTGATGTCTGCATGTGTGTATGCATATATACTTATAACGAACTCGCTGACCTCTATGGGGCAGTCCAGTTAGAACCAACCCATCCAACCTTGGCACGCCTGGCTTCATAATTTCATACCCATAGTTCCTCCACCCCACCCGTGTTCAAAATACATGCATACCATCCATTATCCACTTGTTATCACAGCCATGACACACCTCCACACATTGCCCCCTCCCGAGCATTAGGGGCCCTACACGTATGTTGTTCCAAACCATGTATTCTCAGGCTCTCCCACCATTTAGTCCTTGAACATACCTGCCCTTGCTTGTGTAATGGTCGGATGGCCAATCATCCTATCATTTTTTGGGTAGTCCCACCAGGGACTACCATCTGGGTGTAAAGCAAACTTAGCAAATCAATAGTGTTACTCCCACTGGTAATATCCTACCTGTGGTGAGAGTAGCAGTGCTTTGCTCACTCCTGCCCAGCTGGAAATGACATATGATGACAGCGCTATATAATACTGGGGTTGCTGTTGATTCCCTTCTCATTCCTTTTGTACGCTTTATTGTTACGTTGTTCCTTCTTTATATATATATATATATATATATATATATATATATATATATATATATATATATTTATATATATATATATATATATATATATATATATATATATATATATATATATATATGTATATAGATCTAGGATGTTTGCTCGAGTGAGCAAATGACCGAAACCCAAGTGGCCGGGCATACTTACGTGAAAGTGCTTTTCACCGAAGAAGCACTTTCGCGTAAGTATGCCTGTTGCCGTGGCTGTACTATGGTGCCGGTAAGGAAAATTTCTCTTTTCCCCACTGTAGTGCGGTCTCGGAGGGAGAATATTAAAGTGTGGGGGGGTGTAAATGTAGTGTTTTATTGTTTTTCTTGTAACACTCTTTAACAAAAGGGCTTTTCTATAAAAGCGCTTTCGTTAAAGTGTGTTCGGTTATTATGGATTTGGACTTTTGCTAACTCGAGCAAACGTCCTAGATCCATGTGTGTGTGTATATATATATATGTATATATATTATATATCTGTATATACTTATATATGGGTGGCCATGCTGGTGCAGCAGTTAGCGTTGTTGCCTCACAGCAAGAGGTTCTCCGGCTCGATCCTTGGCTGGCGTTCCTTCTGTGCGGAGTCTGCATGTCCTCCCTGTGGTCGCGTGGGTTTCCTCCAGGTGCTCTGGTTTCCTCCCACATCCAAAAGACATGCTGTAGGTGGATTGGATACTCTAAATTGGCACTAGGCATGAGTGTGTGCATGCTTGTGCCTTTCGTGGAAGGTCGGGCGCCGGGCTGGCAACTCGACACCGTAAAACTCTACTGCCAGTCATGAGCAGACAGGTGATCTGCTGTGGCGACCCCTAACTGGGAAAAGACAAAAGAAGAAGAAGAAGATATACTTATATACATTTCCTATGCTGGGCACTGCTTAGACCCACGCAAGTGCACTCAGACTTGCTTACCTGTACTTATATGTGTTTACTGCTGCTTATTTGTGCTTACACCTACTTACTAGTACCTTATTCATTATGACAGTGCCACTTTGATTGAATGATATTTAAATTAAATATCTCATGCGTTACTCTTATGTCAGTTTTATGGCAAAACGACATTCATTCCACATGGAAAATGATATGCACTACTGTTGGGCTCGAACCGTGAATGCCTGTTTGTTAGGCGGATGTTCTAAACACTACACTATTAAGACTTACATTGATTCCGCATGTTTTTCTCTATTTGAATGAATATGATGCGTAAGCTACGCTCGGCGGAGGGCAGCGATGAGCAGACACACTGCGCTTTGCTTACACCTTCGATATTGCAGCAATTCGAATGTATAATAGGGACACAGGGACAGGGAGTCTAATTGTGAAAGTTCTAGGGACAGGGCTCAACATTCCACTATGTGCATGTGTGTTTACTACTTCAATTTTATTTCACTGTTTCTGGGCACTCTTGTATGCTTAGCATACATTTCGGTATCCACGGACACTGAATTACTGACTTACTATTAGAGGCGGGCTCTACTAGTAGGCATAGTAGGTTTCGCAAGTGTCGGGGCATGTTTACGCCTCCGTAGAGCACTTGTACACACCCCTGCACTTGCACACATTTCCTGTGCACGTCGAGGGTACGGCGGCACACCCTCATACATATTCATATGGTGCTGCTGCGCCATCTGTAGTGAGGACGGTCGGCACAAGGCTAAAACCGTCCTTGTGTCGAGCTTCTTGAATCCCGGGGATAGTTTAATTTTTGGCATGGAATTGCATTAAATATTGGTTTTGTAACATTACAAAGGAATGATTAAAAATCAGTTTTATTTAGTATGCCTTTACCAGTTCTTTAGCCATAATTTTAGCTAGCAGTAAAATATTTCCATAGAAGCTGTCACTAACTAGAATAAATTTCTGGTTTCCCCTTATACATCATTAAACCTACTTAAAAATCTTCATTTTAAACCTGAGCAAACATATTGGGCAGGATTCACGATGGCTTGCACGGAGTCTAAGAGTAGTGTAAGACTCCATGCAGCCATCGCTATCCAGGAACAGCCTGTATCTGCGTGCAAGAGAGCACCTAAAATGGCTCTTACACGGACAGGGCGTGGATATGCTAATTACCTCACTTGCAGCCGAAAGGCATGCAAATGAGGTAATTTCACAATCTAGGAAGCAGAAACCTGCCCGTGTAAGAGCCGTGTTATCTGCAGAAATGTATTCAGTTGATAACTGAGTACCATTCTGCAAATAACACAATGGAGCCTTGTCAGCTCCAAATAAAGGTTGCAAATGTCCCAGGCAGCATGCCAATGGCCAAATATGTTGCCACTGACAACGTACCCCGATGCAAAAATAAAATAAAAATGTTTTTTTTTCGGCGATCGCCGATGTGTAAACGTAGCGCAGTGCCGCGCAAATGGGCTGCACTATAAAAAAACAAAAATAAAAATATTAAACCCACAAACGTGGGTTTAATGCAAAGCATGAATTTACAATGTAAGGGGATAGCAGGCTGAAAACAACATGGCCACCGAGTAGTGGTTGCTAAGGGGGGAAGCTGAGTGTAAGACATGTAACTAAGCATTAGTAGGCAATCCCATGTAAATGAGTGGTAGGATAGTGAATCGTACTGTCACATAGCAAATGAGCACATTCCGTGCAGTGTAGGAGTAGGATAAGGGGGAGTAACAGAGTAGGAGATAGGTGACATCACAGGGGGAAATGTATGAAAGAAATGCAGCTCATTGGAGCACAGTGGCATGTGAAAGATGTCAGTCACACATCATGGAAAGAGGAGCTTCAACAAGTAGGCATGGGAAAGCCACGAAATGGAAGGTGTACACTATGGATAACACCAAAGTTTCTTGCAGGGCGTGCATGCGCGCATGTGCGCGCTGGTAGGCACGAGTAAGAGAGAGTGTGCGCGTGTAAGCGTGAGTGCACGCGTTTAAGGCAGAATAAGCATGTAGGAGCCTGTTTAAACACCTGTAAGCTTGTTTGCACTAGTGTGCATGCATTTTAACCCGAATAAGCAGATTGTACTCCGTTTAAGCATGTGTGCGCGCCTGTTAGCCGCTGTGAGTGTGTTTTCGCTGGTATGCGCGTCACTCCCCCCTGAGGAAACAGAAGGGAAAAAGGAAGCATGAGAAATAGTAGGAAGCTAGCAGGGATTACTGGCAGAGTTAGCAGGTGAAAAGAGTCAGAAGCAGGCAATTACACAGGCAGAACAGTAGCCCAGCCCAGCACTTAAAACTCTGCAAACAACAGTGCAGAATGTTTCTCTCAACAGACACTGCAACAGAGGAGTAAGCTATTAGAAGTGAAAACTTAAAAAGCTTCACTCAGACCAAAAATGCTAGGGGCTGCCATAGCTGTTATAAGGAGACATATGCAACTTGCTGAGGGTGGTGACTATGCAAATGCTGCCAGACAACCCACAGTGAGGAGACGGAGAAGAGTGTACAGGCCCAGGGTCACCTACCAGGGGTTACATGAGCTGGAGATAGTGGAGCGCTATAGAGTGGACAGAAACCTCCTACAGCAAATTGTTGAGCTGTGCAGGCCATGCCTCACACACAGAACCAACAGAGGGGAACCCATCCCAGTGGAAACCAAGGTATGTGTTGGCCTAAGAATACTAGCAACAGGTACCTTCCAGAGACCAACTGGTGATATGATGGGGATATCACAGGCATTAGCATCCAGGGTACTGCACCAGTTCCTGGATGCCATGTCAGCACATGTCGGTGATCATGTATATTTCCCCAATTCCCGTGAGGTATTGGCCAGCAATATGTGTTTCTTCCAGCAAATAGCGGAATACCCTGAAGTAGTGGGTGCAATAGACTGCACGCATATATGCATCAAAGCACCAGCCGGTGAGCGGGGTAGGGCCTACATTAACCGCAAGGGCTTCCCCTCCATCAACTGCCAGGTCGTGTGTGATGCCCAGGGCATAATAATGAATGTGTGTGTGCTGGCTTCCCTGGAAGCCACCATGATTCCCATATCTGGTATTTGATGCAGCTGTACCAGACATTTGTCAATGGGGACATCCCACATGGTCACTTAGTGGGGGATGCTGACTACGCACTGGAGCCGTGGCTGATGACTCCCATCAGAAATGCACACACACCTGAACAAGAATGCCATAATGAGGCACACGCACAAACATGAAATGTAATCGAGCGTGTGTTTGGGCTGCTCAAGTCACAGTTCCGGTGCCTGGACACATCTGGTGGAGCCTTGCAGTACTCACCAACTACATGTACCCATATTGTCATGGTATGTGCTATGCTACATAATATGATTCTGCAAAAACAGCTGCATCAGGACCAGCATAGGGCTGAGCCAAACAGCCCCCCCACCATTGCCAAGCCAATCACAGGCAGAGCATGACTCGGAGGAGGAACAACCTGAGCCTGCCCCAGTAGGCAGAAAGAGGCGTGCCCAGTATGCCTTGGCCTTGGCAAAGAGGCAATGCATAGCACATACACTGGCTCAGTAGAAACCCTGGAAATGATACCTCTCTCTGACTCACACATATAGTAAAAGGGATGCCTAAGTTGACACAACCTGCTTTCAAACATGTACAGGGAGTGTAGTATGTGCATCCAACATAGATAGCCCTGCAGCACCACCTGAGGCTTGATTGCCATGTGTTAAGAAATGTAACACCATGTAGTATATGCAAACTTGATGACCCTGACTAACATCCTACCCTCACCAAGCATGATGCTACAATATGAAGGCAAGATGATCAATTACAATAATTGGCTTAAGTATTGCTGTTAGTCAAAGGGGATCCAATGCGTGTCAGCCTGGGATGACATGCTGAGCAAGACATGATGCTCCACCTGCTAGGGATGGCATGCACCTATCACTCCTGGCCTTTTGGATACTGGCAAAGGCTGTTGTCACCCCCACCGTGCCTTGAATTGGTAAGGCTCAAAACACAAACCCACCTCCATAGGTATCACAAGGGATAAGAACCTAGACGTAATGCTTCCCAATGCCAGAAGTCTAAACTGAAAGATGCATGCAGTCCAAACTCTCCTCAGCATGGAGAATGTTGATATCTGTTCTGTAACAGAAACCTGGATCAAGGCTCACAAGAGCACCCTAACACTACCAGGTTACACCTCATACCATGCTTTACAGCCCCAAAACATGGAACAAACTACAAAAGGAGGGTGACTATCAATAATTGTCAAGGATAACCACACCCCCAGGTTGGTACCACAACAAGAAGCAGCATGGACTATCCACGGGCAAGTAACAGTGGCTAAAACTTCCTTCCAGTTTGTAGCCTGCTACAGACTACCCTCCTAATGCCACAAACCGCACTTGGCCTACTTCGGAACACATGAAAATAACAAGCTCTCCAAACAACATTATATTGGGTGACTGAAAAGACTCAAACATAGACTGGGAGCATTATTCTAGCTCCAACACCCTAGGCCAAAGGTTCCTAGAATTCATAAACCAAAATGCTCAGGAACAACTTACCACTCCCACAAGAGGGGTAAGCATACTGGATGTGATAATCAGCAACATGGGTACTCTATGGCCAGATGAGAAGTGTATCCCTCACTGGTAAGATCAGACCATAGAGTAATCACACTGGATATTCACATCCTGACCCCAGTCCCTGGGCAGAAAACCACAGTGAAAAACATGTGTAAAGCAAATGTTGCACTCCTCCAAACTGGTGTGAAATCCATTAAAGGCCCTGTGCCTGTGGAAAATATGGGCCACACCTCAGAACCCTTTATAAATGCATTCTATGAACACTTTCCAGAATGCATGGATTATGCAATCCCAAATAATACCAAAACCCAATTCCATACACGCAGGCATCTGGCCTGGTGTACCCCAGCCATTACCAAACCATGCAAGAGAAGGAGGAAGCTACTACATGATAGAGCAAATCCCAAAAAGGGAAGTAATCTCTGATCAGTATTATGGCAAAAAACTATGGCCACACATAAAATCCACTAAGGCCAGCTACAACATGTTGAATCTGTGAATCTTGAGGCAATATTACACCTGCCCCATGTACACAGACAACCCCCTCCTCCCCCCAAGAAATACAAATATATGTGAGAGATGCAACTATTTATCCAAACTGGAGGCCGAGCTCTCTCAACTCAGTACTGGCAAAACTAGTCAGGTGGAGAAGGTAACCACACACACCACAAACCCAGTCTCACATAGACCTATCACAACTGCAAACCAAAGACATAAACACACAAAAACATTCCCGGAGGCTCTAATTAAAATTCCACCAAATCAACAGAGGCCTCCAAAGCAGACACCCAAGCAACCACTACCTCAAAACATAGCACTTGCAACACATAGTTCACAACGTCAGTGTGCCAAACAGTCACAGCCCTTAAGGACAAACAACATGCCTGATACACTTGTAATAGGTGACTCCATAGTCAGACACACTGATGTCCCACTCACCAGACTGAACAAGGAAAAGGTTACAGTAAGCTGCCTGTAGGCCGCTACAATCCGCCACATAACACAAGCACGCAGGTCACTCCAAAGCAAGTACAAATATGACTCAGTCATTGTCCATGCTGGTGTGAATGACCTGAGACATACCTCCCTGGACTACATGAAAAGAGACATAGAGGAGCTCTCTGATTATGCAGCCCAGGCTGGTATGACCCTGACCCTGAGCAGCATCCTACCCTCACCAAGAATGATGCCACAGTACAAACACAGAATGATCAGCTTTAACAATTGGCTCAATTACTGGTGTCATTCTAAGGGGATCCAATGTCTGTCTGCTTGGGATGACATGCTTGACAAGCCACGCTGCTTTGCCAGGGATGGCTTGCACCTGTCACCCCTGGGCTTCTGGATATTGGCTAAGGCTCATGCCACCTCCATAGTGCCTTTTTTAGGCAAGGCTCAAAAGACAAACCCACCTCCCTAGAAAACATAAGTGGAAAAAACATAAGGGTAATGCTGCTCAACGTCAGAAGTCTAAACCTCAAGATGCATGCTCTCGAGGCCCTCCCCAGTATAGAGAACACTGATGACTGTGCAGTGACAGAAACCTGCTTCAAGGCTCCTGAGAGCACCCAAGCACTACCAGGTTATACCTCATATCATGCTTTTTGACCCCAAAACCTGGACCAAACCACAAAAGGAGGGGGAGTATCCATATTCATCAAAGATACACACACCTCCAGGTTACTGACAATGCACGAAGCATTGGAGACCATCCATGTGCAACAAACCGTAGGCAAAACTGCTGTACAGTTTGTAGCATGCTACAGACCACCCTCTCAAACCCAGGAACCCCACTCAGCCTTCCTGAAGACACTGGAGAGTATAAATGTCTCTCCAAATACCAAACAAGGTACTCACAAATTACCACATAGGTGGTAATCCATTACATACGGAAGAAGTAATCAGGGACCTAGGGACACAAGTGGACAGTAACCTCTCATGTGACACTCACATTGTCAAGGTGGCTAGGAAGACCTTCTATATTGGCCACCTTATCATGAAAGGATTCATATCTACATCAAGAGAGGTCATTGTGCCCCTATACTCTTCTCTTATCAGGCCCATAATTGAGTACAATGCCCCATTTGGGATGCATCTTACCCGACATCTGCAGAAGTTAGAAAGACCCCAAAAGTACCTCACCAAGAGGATAAAGGGTCTCAAACATTTGTCATATGCTGCCCGGATGAAGAAACCCCAGCTGTATTCAGTCACATACTGCCTACTCAGAGGCGATGTATGCCCGATGTACAAGGCCATGTCCAATCCAGAATTAATGGACATGCTCCACCTCAGAAAATCCAAATCCATCAGAGCCGCGAGAGCGAGAGATTTCAACCTCAACACATAAGTAAATAGGATGTGCTGGAGGGACAGATTCATAACCCAGAGGCTCTCTACACTCTGGAACAGAATCCCAGTCCATGTTAGGCAGAGCCCCACACTGACTCTCTTCAAGGGGAATCTTGACAAGTGGATGGGAGATCGTAGATTTACACTGGGGGTCATCACTGTGTCACGTCTAGACAGAGGCACAGTAAAGTAAACCCTAAATGGGCATAATATTCACATAGCAAGGGGTGGCAAAAGCCACACACACTCTGGCTAGGCTTATAAATGCCCTAGGGCAGATAGCCTAGTATGAACCTATGAATCTATGAAGATACAATTGTACAGGACACTAAGGATAATCACAAGGCTTTCTTAACTGATGGTAGGAACCTTGGTGGGAATACACAGATATGCTCTGAATTACTCAAATATTACAAACAATACACCAAACCCACACACATTGCCAACATCCAACCTGACAGGTTCAGTGCAAACCCCCCCCCCCCACCACCAAAATGCCAAATATCTATCCCAGCAGAGTGCTGGCCCCTGACATTGCAGATGCTGAGGTAACAGCCAGCATCTTGAAAGCAAAACACACAGCATCAATGGTACGTTATGGTGTCCTGGGCTGTGTCTAACATGAACTCCAAGAAGAATGGAATGCCAATTAAAACTACTGCTCAATCTCAGCCTTACCACAGGATATGTAAACAAAGAGCAGTGTACAGCAACAGTGGTCCCTCTCCACAAAGGTGGTGCCTGAATGGATACTGCAAACTATCACCCCAGAATCCTGACAAGCTTGGTCTGCAAAGCTATGGAAAGGATCATCATGGACCTCAGAAATAAAGATATTGGGGACCTACAGACACTGGACCCTACCCAGTGTGGCTTTCTTAAGGGAAGATCCTGCCCCTTAAACATGTTTGACTCATTTGAAACAGTCATCAAGGCCATTGATGAGGGGAATGTGGTCCACACAGCCTATCTGGACCTTGCAAAAGCCTTCCATACAATACCCCACGTGTTCATTATAGATAAGCTCACCAGCTTAAATATAAACCCCTATGTCAGTAGATGGGTTGCAAACCAGCTCAAGGACAGAACTGACATGGTCAGGAATGCTGCAGCCATGTCAGACTACAAACCAGCTACAACTGGCATCCCACAAGGCTCGGTCCTGGGACCTCCCTTGTTTGGTATATATTTCCCATAGGTACAGGCCAACATGGAAGGACTGTGTCTGAACAAGTTTGCAGAGGACTACAAACTGGGCACCATATCTGACCCTCCAGCTGACACAAGCATCCTACAAAAGGGCCACATAGAAACAGACAACTGGTGCCAGAGCCATGTCCTCAAGCTAAATGCAGAAAAGTGTATAGTCATCCCCTGTGGATAAACAGTAAGTGCCCACCAATTACCACATAGGTGTTAACCCATTAAGTACTTTAGAAGTAATAAGAGACCTGGGGACACAAGTTGATAGATATCTTGCATTTGACAACCATGTGGCTGTAGTGGTTACAGAAACATACCATATACCCACCTAATCATGAAGGTATTCACATCTAGATCAGGGGAGGTCATCGTGCCTCTTCAGTCATCCTTCATCAGCCTCACAATTGAGTACAATGGCCCCTGTGGGATGTACCTCAGCAGACACCTCCAGCAACTGGAAAGACCACAAAAGTACCTCACCAGGAGGATCAAAGAGCTCTAACAGATGCAATGTGTTGCCTGATTAAACAAACTGCAGCTCCGCACAGTGCCATACTGCCTGCCCAGAGGCAATCTCTGCCTGATGTATAAAGCCATGTCCAAGCTGGAATCAATGAACATGCTGCACATTGTAAAATCTGAATGCCAGTGAGCTATGCACATGAGAGACCTGAACCCTAGCACCGACATATAGGACATGCTGTAGTGATTGAGCCATAACCCAGAAGCTCCCTCCACTCTTGAGTAAACTCCCAGTACAGGTTAGCCAGAGAGTCCCTCATTGACTCTCCTCAAGAGGAATCTTGATGAGTGGATGGGAGATGGTAGGTTTACCCTGGGTATCACTGTTATGTCACGGGTAGACAGAGGCACATTATACTAACCTTGAAATATGTCATGGCAAACTCCAGTTACAATGCATGTTGAAGGACAAACACACTCTCTGACTAGCATTAGAAATGGCCTAGGGCACATAGCTAGTGTTTGTCAATGTCCACCCAAGTTGCGGAATACACTACCAATGTTGGACATTCCCGGTTTAAGTAGTCCATATCTGAACAAAATGCAACATGGTCATATGTGCACAACTGGCCCTTAACCAGTCTGGTGTGCTCACTATGAATATTTAAAGCAGTGATAGGACTGAAACCCAGGATACTGTCCACCACAGTAAAAGTACTGAACCAGTACACTATACGATATTACAGTGTTTGGTCAGTATGAAAGGATGTTGACAACTGTATGCAAACTATCCCATGGAAACCCTGCAGGCACAGTATAATCCCTGTTGGGTTCAGACACAAAGCAGTTGGGCTGTAAGTACACAACATGACTTCCAACACACAACTATAAATGTGAAATATTGTTGAAGTTTACACACAACCACAAATGTGCTGGACCGCAGATTTCAACATATGGAAAGCTCACACTGGGCATGCTCGCACACTGATAAATGAGACATATGTCAGGCAACAAGCCATAGAAAGCCTGAACTGGGCATGCTCACACACTTAGGCCATGTCTCAGTTTAGCAGTTGGCCACACATATCTGGCATTTGTATGTGTTAAGCCAGGAACCTCCCACAATACAGCAATCTGCCCAGTGCACACAGTTAAATGACAGCAGAGACATAAGTAAAATAGTGGATCCCTCTCATATTCAAACATCTTCCACAGATACACAAGTTGTTCATAGAAACAGGGAAATCTATGGCAATAAAGACCTGCAAACAGTTTATCAGCAACAAATATTGTGCATCTGAAAATTAAACATATGGGTTTAGAGGTCAATACTAGGCTGTTTGCCCTAGGGAATACATAAGCTTATCCAGAGTGTGTTTGGCTTCTGCCTCCCCAGTACAGTAGGCTACTGTGCCTCTGTAAAGTAGGTCACAGAAGGCACTGTTTATGGCTAGTGTGCTGTGCCTCCATCAAGCAGGGACACAGTGGAGATCCCAGGGGTTGAATTTGCAATGTCACATCCATGTGGCTGGTGTTTGCTGGAAGAGGGTTGGAGAGGATTTATAACAATAATTGGGCATCAATTACAGACTGAGGGAAGCTTTATCTGCAGTGTCTAGACAATTTCACTGTCAACACTTTGAAGTGATGATTTTGAGGGATTGAAGTGTCTTGCCAATACTGTTCAGAGATGTCCTCCCTCTGTTGGATATTGCTCTGTAATGTATTAGCTCCCTCCTTCTGTTGTACAGCTAATATATGGCTAGTGTACACCAGACAGGTCTCCTGTTGTGGAGGAGTCTTGGGTTTATTTGGGATAGCATGATCAATGCAAACATTCCAGATGCTCATAGAATGCAATTGTCAAGGATTATGCAGAGTGTCCTGTATAATCCCTCAGCATGGGTCCTTTGAAGTCTTCCACCCCAGTCTTCACAAGTGCAAAGTCTGCTTTTGATAAATACTTTGTTTTCAGTGACTTCCTTGCCTGGGGGTGGGGATGGGATATGGATGTCCAAGGAAAGTTGGTTATGGTCAGATATTAACAATGGTGGTCTACCTCTGGTGTGGAACATAGAGTCTCCATGTTGCAGATGGTCAGGTCTAATATGTATTCCCCCTTGTGGCTGCGGTGATTGGTCCTGCCATAGCACATAGATTCACAAATTGTAGTGGCTGTAGGGTGATGTTGTTGAGGCCTGAGTAGTTCCCCCACTCAATATACCTGTACCTGAAGTTAACCACTGTAATGGTGTATGTGAACACCTTCATAACCTACACTGTTCCCAGGGAAGCAAAGTGTGGTTCCTGGATATGGGAGGGGGGGTCTGAACTGGTTGTGTTGTGTGTTACAGGTCCTGTGGTCATGAAGCATGGTATAAAACATAACCTGGCAGTGCTGATGTGCATATGTGACCCTGAAGTAGGCGGCTGTTAATGCATATATATGCTATCCCCCTTACTGACAGATAGTAATAGATGTACATACCTCTTTATAAATAATGATGTCAGCACCCTATAAATACTGCAGGAGAAGAAAAGATACCCAGTAATTTGAATAGCGTGCTCTAATAATGCGCCTTTTTCAAGTGTCATAACATAGTTAGGTAGGGGTTTGAATCCTGCAAATGCTCAGTGTGTGTGTGTTTGGGGGGGTAGTGTGTGTGCAATTCTGTGTGAAAGAAGTGTCCCTTTTGGCAACTAGAAGAACACACTACATGATGTACATTCCTCTTTCTAAACACTGATGATGTCAGCAACCTATAAGTATAGCAGGAGAAGGGAAACCTCCCAGTAATGCGAATAGCGTGCTCTGTTAATGCGTATCTCTTAAGTGTCATAACATAGTTAGTTAGGGGTATGAATCCTGCAAATGCTCAGTGTGCGCTTTGCGGGAGGGGGAGTGTGTGTGCAATTCTGTGTGAAAGAAATGTCCCTTTTGGCAACTAGAAGAACACACTACATGATGTACATTCCTCTTTCTAAACACTGATGATGTCAGCACCCTATAAGTATAGCAGGAGAAGAGAAACCTTCCAGTAATGCGAATAGCACACTCTGCTAATGCATCTCTTTCAAGTGTCATAACATAGTTAAATAGGGGTTTGAAGCCTCCAAATGCCATGTGTGTTTTTGTCACACAGCTTGTCCATGTGTGTTGGGTGTTGCTCTTAATATTGTATGCCATATATTATATCAGTAATGTCAATGCACACATGAGGTATGTGTGTGCCACATAGACATATGTACCTGTGACCTTAAATAGTTCCCATGTGTGAAGCCTGCCTCATGTGAATACATGGAATTTGCATTACACAACTTTTTGACTGTGGTTTTCTGTGCAGGGGCTGCGGTTGGTATATGAATATACAGTGAGAGTAGTCTATGGTGTCATCTTACCAGTGAGGGATACACTTCTGGTCTGGAGCATATAGTCCACATGTTGGTGATGATCAGGTGCAGCATGTTTTCCCCTCTTATGGGAGTGGTAACAAGCATTTGAGTGTATGGATTCTAGGAACCTTTTACCTAGGGTGTTGGAGCTACAGTAATGCTCCCAGTCTATGTGTGGGTTAATGAAGCTGCCCAATATATTGTTGTTTGGAGACACCTGCAGATATTCATGTATTCTTAAGTAGGCCAAGTGGGTTACCTGGGTTTAGGAAGGTGGTCTGTAGCAGGCTATGAACTGGAAGTCAGTTTAACCCACTGTTAGTTGCACGTGGATAGTATGTGATGCGTCACGCTGTGGCAACAACCTGGGGGTGTGGGTATAGGTTCATAGGTTCATACTAGGCTATCTGCCCTATGGCATTTATAAGCCAAGCCAGAGTGTGTTTGGCTTTTGCCACCCATTTTAAATTAATGTTGCTATGCCCTTTTTCGAGGTTAGTATACTGTGCCTCTGTCTAACAGTGGCACAGAAGTGATACCTGGGGTAAACCTACAATCCCCCATCCACTCATCAAGATTCCTCTTGAAGAGAGTCAATGAGGGACTCTGCCTAACCTGGACTGGGATTTTATTCCAGAGTGAAGGGAGCCTCTGGTTTATGAATCTGTCCCTCCAGCATGTCCTGTTTATGTCAGTGCTGAGGTTCATGTCTCTCGAGTGCGTAGCTCGATAAGATTTGGATTTTCTGCGGTGCAGCATGTCCATTACTTCTGGGTTGGATATGGCATTATACGACAGGCACAGATCGCCTCTGAGCAGGCGGTATGCCACTGAGTATGGAGTTTTGTTAACCGGGCAGCATATGGCATCTGTTTGAGCCCTTTGATCCTCTTTGTGAGGTACTTTTGGGGTCTTTCCAGTTGCTGCAGGTGTCTGGTAAGGTACATCCCAAAAGGGGCATTGTACTCAATTATGGGCCTGATGAGGGATGAGTAAAGAGGCACGATGACCTCCCCTGATCTAGATATGAATCCCGTCATGATTAGGTGGGCTATATAAAATGTTTTTCTAACCACTTTGACCACGTGGTTGTCAAATGAGAGATTGCTATCAACTTGGGTCCCCATGTCCCTAATTACTTCTTCCATACTTAAATGATTACCACCTATGTGGTAATTTGTGGGCACTTTGTTTTTGCCAAAGGGGATGACTATACACTTTGTGGCATTTAGCTTGAGGCCATGGCTCTGGCACCAGTTGTCTGTTTCTATGAGACCCTTTTGGAGGATGGTTGTGTCGGCTGGAGAGTCGATTATAGCGCCCAGTATGCAGTCATCTGTGAACTTGGTCAGCCACAGTCCTTCCGTGTTGGCCTGTACCTCCGAGAAATATATACCGAACAGGAGAGGTCCCAGGACTGAGCCTTGTGGGATGCCACTTGTAACTGGTTTGGAGTCTGATATGGCTCCAGCAATTCTAACCATGTGGGTTCTGTCCTTGAGCCAGTTTGCAACCCATCTAGTGACATAGGAGTTTATATTTAAGCTGGTGAGCTTATCTATAATGCCCGAGTGGGGTATTGTATCGAAGGCTTTTGCAAGGTCCAGGTAGGCTGTTTGGACCACCTTCCCCTCGTCAATGGCCTTGGTGACTGTTTCAAAGAAATCAACCAGGTTTAAGAGACATGATCTGCCCTTAACAAAGCCGAACTGGGTAGGATCCAGTGTCTGTAGGTCCCCGATATCTTTATTTATGAGGTGCATGATGATCCTTTCCATAGCTTTGCAGACCAAGCTAGTCAGGCTTATGAGGCGATAGTTTCCAGGATCCATTGAGGCACCACCTTTGTGTAGAGAGACCACTGTTGCTGTACGCCACTCTTTGGGTACATATCCTGTGGTAAGGCTGAGATTGAACAGTAGTTTTATGTTTGGGTTTAGCTCATCTTGGAGTTCATGTAGGACGCAGCCCGGGACAAAGTCTGGTCCCACTGATGCTGTGTTTTTTGCTTTGGAGAGGGCGGCTCTTACCTGAGCATCTGAGATGTCAGGGGGCAGCACTCTGCTGGGATAGATATTTGCCCTTTTGGTGGGGGGGGGGGTTTGCGCTGAACCTGTCAGTTAGGATGTTGGCAATGTCTCTGGGTTCGCTGTATTTTTTGTCATTTTGGACTAATTCTGAGCATATCTGGGAATTCCCACCCAGGTCCCTAACATAACTAAAGAAAGCCTTGTGATTATCCTTAGTGTCCTGTGCAATTCTTCTCTCGAAGCTGGCCTTAGACGATTTTATGAGTGCCCGTAGTATTTTGCTAACACTGATCAGAGATGCCTTCCCTTTTTGGGATTTTGCTCTATCATGTAGTAGCTTCCTCCTTCTACTGTATAGTTTGTTTATGGCTGTGGTCCACCAGACAGGACGTCTGTCTTTGGAGGATTGGGTCTTGTTTTTATTTGGGATTGCATGATCCATGCATTCCTGAAGGTGTTCATAGAATGCGTTTATAAAGGATTCTGCAGTCTGGGCCGTATATTCCACAGGCCTGAGGGCTTTGAAGGATTCCACCTCGGTTTTGAGGGGTGTGGAATTTGCTGTAGAGAAGTTTTACACTGTGGTTTTCCGGGCAGGGGGTGGGGTCGGGATGTGAATACACAGTGAGATTAGTTTATGGTCTGATCTTACCAGTGAGGGATACACTTCTGGTCTGGAGCATAGAGTCCCCTTGTTGGTGATGATCAGGTCCAGTATGTTTTCCCCTCTTGTGGGAGTGGTAACAAGTTGTTCCATAGCATTTGAGTTTATAAATGCTAGGAACCTTTGAGCTAGGGTGTTGGAGCTAGAGTAATGCTCCCAGTCTATGTTTGGGTAGTTGAAGTCCACCAATATAATGGTGTTTGGAGAGACCTTCATATTTTCCAGTGTTCTCAGGAAGGCCAAGTGGGGTTCCTGGGTTTGGGAGGGTGGTCTGTAGCAGGCTATAAACTGGAAGGCAGTTTTACCCACTGTTAGTTGCACATGGATAGTCTCTGATGCTTTGTGCTGTGCCACCAACCTGGAGGTGTGTGTATCTTTGACGAATATTGATACTCCCCCTGCTGTTCTGGTTCAGTGCAAGTTTTGGGGCCGACAAGCATGGTATGAGGTATAACCTGGCAGTGCTGGGGTGCTCTCGGGAGCCTTGAACCAGGATTCTGTTACTGCACAGATATTGATGTTCTCCATGCTAAGGACAGTTTCCAGTGCATGCATCTTGAGGTTTACACTGCTGGCATTGAGTAGCATTACTATTAGTTTCTTATCCCTTGTGATACCTATGGAGGTGTTTTTTTCTTTTGAGCCTTGCCTAAAAAAGGCAATATGGGGTTAGCAAGAGCCTTTGCCAATATCCGAAAGCCCAGGGGTTACAGGTGCAAGCCGTCCCTTGCAAAGCATCGTAGCTTATCGAGCATGTCATCCCAGGCTGACAGGCATTGGATCCCCTTTGAATGACACTGATACTTAAGCCAATTGTTGAAATTGATCATCTTGTCTTCATATTGTGGCATCATTCTTGGTGAGGATAAGATGCTACTCAAGGTCAGGGTCATACCAGCCTGGGCCACATGCTCAGAGAGCTCCTCTATGTCTCTTATCATGTAGTCCAGGGAGGTATGTCTCAGGTCATTCACACCAGCATGGACAATGACTGAGTCATATTTGTACTTGCCTTGGAGTGACCTGAGTGCTTGTGTTATGTGGCGGATCCTAGCGCCCGACAGGCAGCTCACCGTGACCTTCTCCTTGTTCAGCCTGGTGAGCGGGACGTCAGTGTGCCTGACAATAGAGTCACCTATTACAAGTGTATCAGGTGTGTTGTTTAGCCTTAAGGGCTGTGACTGTTCAGCATACTGGCTTTGTGAGCTATGTGTTGCACGTGTTCTGTTTTGGGGTAGCAGTTGCTTGGCTGTCTGCTTTGGAGGTCTCTGCTGCTTAGGCAGATTTTTATTTAGAGCCTCTGAGTATGTTTTTGTGTGTTTATGTGTTTGGTTTGCTGTCATGGTAGGTCTATGTGAGACTGGAATTGTAGTGACTGTGGTTTCCTTCTACTCCTGACAGGTTTCGCCAGTACTGAGTTGAGAGAGCTTAGCCTCCAGTTTGGCTATATGGTTGCATCTCTCACATGTGTTGGAATTTGTTGGGAGGAGGAGATGGTTGTCTGTGTACATGAGGCAGTTGTAACATTGCCTCAAGATTCCCAGATTCACCAGCTGGACCAGAGAGGAGATTGACAACTGACCTTTGGACATGCTAGAATAGTATTGGGAATTCCTTTATAACTGACAACAAAAAGGGCCAATGGGGAACAAGGTACTCAAGGGGAGTTTGTGAGGGTGTAGTGCTTTTAATTTGTTAGTGCTGACGTACATAATTGCTTTAGTGAGGAAGTGCCAGGTAACTTAAATGCAATGTGTTACAGGTAACTTAAATGCAAAAATGACAAACAGTAACTTTCTTTCAAGTGAAACAAGGAAATAAGTACTGTAAGCAATGCAGATATCACTAGGGATCCACAGAAGCACTGAAAAGCCGCGTTTTAGGTGGAATTAGTGTTTCAGGGAAATAACAAGCAAACAAGCATACAAACAAAGCTACATTCAGCAGGCCTGGATCTAGTCTATGCTACAGCAAACAAGGTATTCCAATTTCAGTAAGAAACAGTTCAAATATGCAGGCACTATAAGCCTTTAGCCAGAACTTCCCAGCTCAGACGGGCAGTGTCCAGCCTTTCCTCCCACAAGAGTGCAGACCATGAACCCTCTTAATGTAAAATAACTGGCCTGAAGCCCAAGTGCTTAAACCAGAACTAATACACTTTTAGAATAACAGACACTGAGCCCTCAATCAGCAGTTCCCAACTTAGAAGGATGTAAGCTATCTGTCCTGCCACCACAGTATCCTTGACATTTAATGAGACTCACCCTCCTGTCATAGTTAGTTCCATGTTTTTGGGCTGTCAAGCATGGTATGAGGTGTAACCTGGTAGTGCTAGGGTGCTCTTGTGAGTCTTGAACCTGTTGTCTATTACTGCACAGATATCAACATTCTCCATGCAGAGTAGAGTTTGGACTGCATGCATCTTGCGGTTTACATGTCCGGCATTGAGTATCATTACTTCCATTTTCTTATCCCCTGTGCTACCTATGTAGGTGGCCTTCTGTTTTCAGCCTTATGACCAGAATGCAAAGATGTGCAGACATTACACTATGGTAATTAATAGTGGTGTACAAAACAATACAATGACAATCATACTGTTAATGCATCAGGCATGCTGGGATATACCCACAATGATATCATTACACTGTACTGTTGACAACATGATAATATTACTACACTTCTATTTAGTCACCCTGTGTATCAGCACCATGTTAACCTGTTCCTGCATCAATGTTACAGATTGAAGGAGGTGGCACAGTTTCATCATATGCACAGGGTGTGTACTTGGTATGCCTGAGTCTGCCACTGATACAACCAATCGACATGTATGTGTGTGTGTGTTAGTGAGGGACAACAGTACAAGATGGGGCAATGTTGATGCGGTGTGTGCATGTATGTGTTAGCCCTAGGTGTTAGCATTATGCATGTGTGTATGCATGCACACAGTTCCACCTCGTGGCTGCCATATACGGGTGTTTGTGGACAGCCACAGACTGTACCTGCCAGGTCATACAGATCACTGTCTCTGGCCAAGGACATGGTACCTGTGCCTGGCAGGGTTGCTACGGACAGTATCAGGTGCTAAGCCAGACTGGGTACTGTCATCAGAAGCAGTTGGTTGATGACTGGACACATGTTCCTGCTGGGACTGTCCAGAGCCACGTGCACGTGGTCTCCTAGAGTGGTCTGATGACAGCACAGACCCAGCATTGCTGGGGCTGGGGCTGGTACTGGCACTATGGGAGCAGCTGCGGGTTTGTTGTCGTCCGCGACGACTGCCAGCTGCTGATGTTGCTGGCATACATCCACGTCGATGCCTCAACCATCCTGCATTGCCCTGGCTCATGGACATGTAGTTGTGGAACAGATCTAATGTGTCCCCCCAACGTATGTCAATGACCTCGGTGAAATTACAGATGGCAGCCGCAACGTCATGCATAGTGTCATTTGTAGCATTGCAATGTGCTCTAAGCTCCCTCAGACCCTGTCTGGTGTACCATTCCATATGTGCCTGTGCCTGCATTACAGCCCGGAACATAGCTGAGGTTGAAAGACCTCTGTGGGCATGTCTGACAGGGGCAGTATGACCATGGATGCTCCCACGAGAACCCCTGGACATATGCCTGTGTGGTACCATGTCAGGACTCTGGCCATGGCTGCTGTGAGGGGATGCATGTGCCACTGATACCACATTACCCTGGTCAATGCCCATTGTATGCTGTCCCTCACCTAAGGACATTGGTGACAATGGATGTATTGGGAGGATGACTGTGCCCATTGATGGGGTTGACTGCTGTGTACTGTCGATTGGCTGACCAACAACAGACCCTGTCACACCTCCCTGTGCCATTACACATGTATCATCATTATCACTATCCCCAGCAGTGGATTCAGGTTCCCTGCTGCACACCACCAGAGCAACACCAGAACCTGTGAGAGGAAGACAGGAAACACAGTTTACAATGTGTACACAATGTTACCACAGATGCACACGGGCACATGCGCACATGCACACATGCAGACATGCACACATGCGCACATGCACACATGGGCACATGCACACATGCACACATGCCCACATGCACACATGCCCACATGGGCACATGCACACATGGGCACATGCACACATGCACACATGGGCACATGCACACATGCATACATGGGCACATGCACACTCCTCAGTACATGAGATGCAAACACACAGACACAAACACACCTGCAATCCAACACATAGCAATACTATTTGAGGGTATTATTACTATTATTATCATTGGTATTAAAAGTATTGTTATTACACACTCACCAGCATGGATTGGCTGCCTTGCTGTTACACCAGAGGGACCTGCAAAAATAAGACATTTATTGTCAGTGGGCACAACTGTGCCACTGATACTGTGAGTACGATACAGTTCAGTAGTACAACAGTTGGCTTTCACAGGTCTACTGCTGATATTGAGAATGTCAATCTTGCAGAATAATTTCCAGGATAACAGCTACAAACACAGTATACATCTCACACATGCATAAACTACCAGTGTAGAGAACAGTCAACTATAGATATGGCATGTTACCTGCACGCTCCATGTCCACATGCTGGGTGGCTCCAGCCTCCATCATTACACATGTCTGCGGATGTTGTTGTTGTTGGGCTGGAGCCACAACACTTAGGAGGAGCCCCTCCAGTCTGGTGAGGGGGGGTGTATAGCTGCCCCACCACCTGTGGCAAGCTGTTGCCTGTGGATATCAGACGCACGCTGACGGACATTTCTAATTAAATCACTGCAGTGATGGTGTACCTGCTCATATGTCCGGTTATGCATGCCTATGTCATTTACCCAACGGACAAGGTCTTGCCACAGTGCAGCCCTCTCCTGCTGGTTCTGGCTGGTGCGGGAAAAGAGTGTGGCAAATCCCGCACCAGGTTCTGGTGTATCTCCTCTTCCTCTGCAGCAGAGTACGTGGGGTTGCGCTGGTGCACCTTCGCCCTGGAAGGAAAAGAAAAATATGCGAGCAAGTAATATGGCACACATAATACTCTACTGTAGTGATATCATTGAACTGCCATATATAGCATCTGTCTGTCTATTGGGGGATATACATGTAAATGACCACATATCAGTGCTCAGCCAACAACTGTGTGACAGTGCCTGGCACACTCCATACAACAAACTAGTATACACCAGCAGTCGGAACACTGTTTGAGGTCCAATGCACAACCTCACACTGGCAGTTTGTATCAAGGTAATGGATGGGGAACATTGTCAACCCATGCAATGCATGCAATGCACAGTTGAAATTTCAATGGTAATGCACCCTAGTCTTTGTGGCCATACCCCTACCTACACCGCAGTCACATACAGGGAACCACAGCACAACATATGGCAATGTAGTATGTTTGTATCCCAATACCTGACACATCTTTCTCTGGCCTCACACCAAGGACACACACTACCATGACAGACACAAAGTCATGCTGAGCAATCACACCATTACAGACCTTGCACACAGTCAGTGGCACACTCATTCCACCTCACATAGTTGGTATTGCAATGAGTACATGTGTGTGTGCATTGTATCATAGGTAGGTAGTATGCTATTGGCCCTGGGCCTACAGCAGCATACTGTTATGCTACCCTGCCCCTTGAGACACATGTAATGTGATTGTACTTGCTCCTGTCAAACAGTTACACAGGGTGACTCATATGGCATATTACCTATCTGCATAACATTCAAGAGGGGTATGTCTGACATCTACTAATGAGGAGCCTTGCTTCTTAATGCTGGGTGGTTTACTCCAGGGTATGGCTTATTTGTGGGTAGGAACCTGTACCTCCACCATGTGCTCTTTACTGCAGTGCCAAGGATGGCAGACATAGGTCATTTAGGCTGGGGATATTGTGAGGTATTATCATGGTTGTTGGACAACTGTTATGGGTGTGACTTAACAATGTATATCCAGCAGTGGTAACCTCTGTGTAGGTAGTATGAAAGGCACTCTATCTGTGGTTTTGTCAGTCACTCTGCATAGGTAATGTGTTTAAGGGCATTATCACTGTTTGTTAGGTATGACTGTGTCCTTCTCCCTTTCTGTAGTTGTCATGGGAGGTACATACTATGTAGGACATTGTGTGGTGTAGAGGGGTACAGTGACTTACATTTCCCTAGCTGACACACCATTTGTGCTGACACGTACCATGTACAGGGATCACAAGACTAGTGTGCCACTGTGAATATCAAAGGGGAGGCTATTGTACACTTGTTTCCCATGTTCCCTTCTGACACATCCAGTAGTAGGCAGGCAACCACGTATGTGGTGGTTAGTGGTGTAAGTGTTTTGGAATGGGGTATGGTACTCCAGTATCCACACTGGTGTTCAGTCCATGCCTTTGTCACCAGGCACCTGTTGCAATACATCTTCACACATGTGTCTCTCTCAGTATATATATATATATATATATATATATATATATATATATATATATATATATATATATGTATAGATATATATGTATAGATGTATATGTATAGATGTATATGTATAGATGTATATGTATATATATATATATATATATATATATATATATATATAGAGAGAGAGAGAGAGAGAGATTCATATACATACATATCTCTAGACATTCATATCTGTCTGTATATGTGTATGTATCTATATATATATATATATATATATGTATGTGTCTATTACATATATATGTATATACATATTCTATCTATCTATCTATCTATCTATCTATCTATCTATCTATCTATCTATATATGTCTATCTATTTATACATCCCTCTCTATATATGTACACATATATGCATATTATATATATATATATATATATATATATATATATATATATATATATATATATATATATATATATATATATATATATATATATATACATATATATATACATATATAAATATACATA
This sequence comes from Protopterus annectens, assembly GCF_019279795.1. Taxonomy (NCBI): domain Eukaryota; kingdom Metazoa; phylum Chordata; order Ceratodontiformes; family Protopteridae; genus Protopterus; species Protopterus annectens. The sequence continues at coordinate 704,889,473 of NC_056731.1, forward strand.
TATATATATATATATATTTTTATTTACACATACGAATACACACACTAACATACTGCTAAACATCCATTACTGTACAACCTACATTGATATGTGCACATAGCAACCTTCAAATACATATGTATATCCAGCCTTCACTAACAGTTGCAGTATGTCCCCTGCCCTATGCACATCTTCATATATATATATAGATACAGACTGCTAACACATATGGAGGGCTCACAGTATGTAGATTATTAGATTATGTAGTTTACATTACCTTTGTTTCTCACTGCTGTTTGTGATGGCTTGCTGCTTGGTGGCCTGCTGATGGTTAGCTTGATGGTTTTTAATTTTTTTTTTTTTTTGGTATCTCTCTCTGTGTCTCTGTGTCTCTGTGTGTGTGTCTCTCTCTCTCTGTCTCTCCCTCCGGTTGTTGCAATGAAACTATTGCATGTGTGGACTGGGAGTACAGGCTGCTTTTGTAGGTATCTGCACATGTGCACGTGATGGCCTCTGCACCAGTTGTTAGCCAGCATTTACTAATTGCATGCAGCCTACTGTGTGGTAATTGCAGTTCTCACTGTGATTTCAGGACAGTGCTATAAAATGTTAGGTTAGGTAGGCGTAGCCCTTTCAGATTTTCAAGGTGGGGACCATGCTGGTATGCTGTGGACACTGTTCTGTGAGTGTAAAGGTTGGTATGTCTCTCATATTTAAGGCTGTGTTGTAGGCACTGAAATGCATGTTGTACTGAAACCTGACTATTGCTTCCTCCAGTTCATTCTTCTCAGTGTGTATGTTAACTGACACCTAATAATACTACTACTGTTTAAATGGGAGTATGTGCTTTCCTGTGGGACTTGTGGATTAACTAGTATACAGCAGTCTCTCTTGCAATTTGTTGCTATGGCTTCACTATTTAACCTTTACATTCACTCCTTGAAGGACTGCTAGGTGTCTTTACTGGAATGTGTTGCTATGGCTTTCCTATTTTCCATTTACATTCACTCCTTGTAATGCTTGCTATATTTCTTTCAGCAGCAATTCCTTATATGTTTGGTGTGGTTTGGTGGTACTGCATGCAGTCTGGTCTGGCCAAAGTGTGGGGCTTGACACCTACAAGGGTATTTTATTTTGCTGCTGAGCAGTAGTGGGGCCTTGTACTTTGTACTAACAGTTATGGATACCAGGCACATGCACCGCTTGTAAACTGCTATACTGTCCTTATTTTATTAGTTGGCTACATCCTTTGATATTTCTGGGTTGTAGTCTTACATGAGGGTGTGCTTGTGGAAGCTATTCTACAGCTATTCACAGAGTGTGTGACAGCAGACTGAATGATATGCCTGTGAGTTTGTGACACTTGCAGGCCTCAGATACTCTCAGGTGTATCTTTTATCAGCCTCAGGGAATGGTACATATCAGTGGGATACACCCGTGATATATTTCAGATATTCTGCAGTTGTGACTGTGGGGTATTTTGAGCATATGTATTACTACACCATTTCTGACATGCAAGTAGTGCATACTTTAAGTAATTGACAGTTACCATTACGTGGGATTCCACACTTTTCTGCCTACTGTTAGTACATTTCACAGGGAGTCAGTGGGGCACAGTTAACATTTGTTTTCAAATCAGGAACATCCCTGTAAATCAGTCACAGTTGCGAGGTCTGGCCTCTTACCTATTCAAATATGGCAGTGTTTATCCTGCTCTGATAGTGTGTGTGGTTTGCAAGGTGCTACTGTCACATTATTACCTACTAGCTACCTACTAACATGGCTGTTTCTCTTCTCACACTAATGTAATGCAAATCCACAAGAATTGCCAGTAAAGACACAAGAAAAGCTTTGTGTAATAGCCTTCCTATATTCCCTTTACATTCAGTCCTACTATTTCATGATATATTGCTTTCAGCACAAAGTTCTTGTATATCAGTCATGGCTTAGTGGTAAGTCATGCAGACTAGTGTTTCCAAGGTCCTGGGTTCGAGACTCGCAGAGAAATTTTATTTTGCTGCTGAGCAGACTACAGGCCTTGTCATTCAGAGTGACTAAGGCACTTTTAAGCAGTTGTAAGCGGGTCAGCGCTGGTTTGCTCGGAGCTCACGCATGTGCAGTGCCGCTTAGCTTCGTGCACACATGCTTAGCTAAGCGCACACAAGCGCACACCTGCTTACTACTGCTTAAAAGTGCTTACTCTCACGTACACCCGCGCTACTTTCTTTGAAAGAAAAGAAAATGGGGAGATAGGACAGTGGTGAAAAAGGGGGCACAAAGAGGGTAGGACAGTAGGAAAACAAGCTTGGGATTTGCAGGAAGGATGTAAGAAAGGCCCATAGCTGCCCATTTCTTTATCAGCAACAGCTGTGCATATGTGTGTAATTTGGTGTGAAATTTGAAACCTTCCACCCCTGAGAGAGGGGTGAGGACAACAAAATATGTTGTACAGCCAATTGTAATTACCAGTTCACATGTCCAGCAGACATGTCTGCAAAATGGGCAACTATGTGTGGGGCATAATTTTTTTGTGGAAACAGAGTGCCCTTTTTTTATTTCTTTTTCAGGTGAGAGTGAAATGTGAGGTACAGGAAGTAGGTATATTTGGGGAGGTAGGTAGGGGAGGTTAACAGACAAGACAAACAAGACGCATACAGGGGCAGAGTATGACACATGTGGGGGGGGAACACAATTGATGGGGACGGATGTTTGGATATCGTGAGCCCATGAGCCCACAGATGGCAACAGTGGAACTGAGATCCCCACCCATGGGCAGTTGCCACTGTGCCTTCACTGCCCAGGACGGGGCTGTGCTGGAGGCTGTGTAGGACGGGCAGCAGGCACACCTGTGAGTTGCGCCACCCATGCCTCAAGCTGGCATAGGGGTTCAAGCACAGAATGCCTGATCTCACTACGCACCACAGACCGGACACGTTGGAGGGTGAGTGGACGGTCTTCTCCGGCCACACTTGCAGAGGGGGGATGAGCCCCATCCCCTGCAGCGCTTCCACCCAAAGGTGGCACAGGGCCACTGGAGGAGGTTCTGGCCTGGGCACTAGTGCCAGGTGCACTCGCCAGCTGAGGTGGGAGAAGTGGGTCCACTGGAACCCGCCTTCCCTGTTGTCCTAAGTTTAGCAATATTTTATGACATTTTGGGTTAGTAACAAACAATACCATTCAAAATTAGTATTCCCATTAACCAAACACACATGAATTCCAAACATTGAACAGCAAGCATAACACATGCATATTTTGAACAACAGTACACAATCCAACAGCATGCAGGGTTGATTGATGGCAACAGGCCATCAGGTTTGGATATGTGAACAGGGCACATGCATCAACGTATGTGCAAATATGTTTGAACCAACAGGACAAATGTCCATAGGAATTAATTGTGAATACACATACCCAGTTTGTTGTGGAATGGCATTATTTGTGAATATAGGGTAGGGTAAAGAAATATTTCATTAACAACTTCAACTACCTATTCATATGCTGTACATCTCTAGTAGCTGCAGATATATATACCCTACAGGTCTTAGTACAGTTTCCTATATGTAACCTTAGGAATGTTGGTGATGGGACTGTTACTGCTACATTAATATACATTGCATTTTTATTCATACACATTCATATCTGGCTGTGTTCAGGTACAGCATCCTGCTACATGTGATTTATATGGCTCTAGACAACTGTGGATGTTCATTATTTCATACAACCATACTATC